>NW_022154718.1:0-49169 GCF_001633185.2 Quercus lobata
GTTGCATAAACCAGTGCATTTATTCGAGCAAGAGGGGCACTGATAACAGCAGGGAAAAAAAAGGATATCAGAAATAATATCAAGGATCCAAGAATTCCCAAACCTATAACCACAAAATTAAGAACACAAACGCAGCATCACTTTGAATTTATTACAACTTGTATAGTCGCTGAATATTGAGAGCTATATATTTTAGAGTTTACAATCCAGCAATTAGAATTCCTTAAGAGTTACCTATCAAAAAAAAAAAAAAAAAATTTCCTTTAAGAGTTGACATTTATATTGTTCAAAAACACTAGGAATTTTAATTATTCCATATTTTAAGTAACAATAAATTTTAAAAAAAAAAATTATATTTCAACTGCTAAGGCCTTGTAACTCAATTGACACCTTCTAATGTTGCTAACAAAGACATCCAGAGTTCAAATCCACTCCCCCCCCCCCCCCCCCAAAACTATTGAATTGTTAAAAAATAAAAATAAAAAAAGTATATTTCAATCATTTAAAATAATCTTATACACACTCATTTAGTAACTAAAAAATAATGCTGGACCATTATGGATAGTCTTGTAAATAACCAAAATACCCTTGAACATTGAGGAACATTCTATTTGGGTGAAATTTTTTTTTTTTTTTTCCTAAAATTTACTCTACATAGTTTTATAGGGAAAGAGTGAAAAGTTGAATTTAAGGGTCTGTTTGGGATCCGCTTATTTTGTTGAAACTGAAAACTTTTTGCTAAAAGTACTGTAGATAAAAATAAAAGTTAACTGAAATAGTACAGTAAGACCCATAAATAGTACAAAAAAATGTGGCCATGAATAGTAGCAAAAATAAGTTAAATAGTAAAATAAGTTGGCAAAAATTATTTTTGCCAAACACACACTTAAGTATAATATTAGTAATTCTCACAAGTACAAAATATTGTAAGAACTGAAATTTCCTACATAAAAGGTGGGACTTGAAATCTTGCACGTTATGGAAATTGTAATTCTAAAAAATTATGTCAAAGGAACAACCAAATTTTCACAAATTCCCAAGATTTTATAATTCTCATTCCAAACTCTTGCATAAAGAACACACCCTTAAAGGACTTGTTGGGATTAATCAAAACTTAGAAATAGATTCAGGTTTCAAGGTTTCAAATAGTTATCATTATAAGCCGCAAGTATGTTTACATTGTTTTTAGAGAAAATTATGTATTTAATGCTATAGTTTAGGGGTGTAACAAATTAAACCTTGAAATTTCAAAATTAACAAATTAAACCCTAAGGTTTTGAAAAGTAACAAATTAACCCCTAAGGTTTCGAAAGGTAACAAATCTAACCTCACCCCATTGAAGTAGATTGTGTATGGGGTTTAAAATAGGATAGGGTTTAATTTGTTATTTTTTGAAACCTTGGGTTTAATTTGTTAATTTTGAAATTTCAAGGTTTAATTTGTTACACCCCTAAACTATAGCATTAAAAACATAATTTTCTCTAAAAACAATGTAAACATACTTGCGGCTTATAATGTTAATTTTTGAGGTTTAATTTGTTCCACCCTTTAAACTATAGGATTTAAAATGAAGTTTTCCCTAGTTTCTATCATATGCTGCGTTCTACCCACAATGTCCAGTCTTTATTATCTAAGAAATGATAATTCTAAGGATTTCCCCAAGAAAATAGAGATGCCTCCTATGTTCCTGTAATATGTTATATGTGGAAGTGTGACTGTGCATGCACAAGCACGGGAGGGCATGCATGCATGGAAGTATATCAATCTGATCATTGTTGCATCTAAGAAATCAACTAAAAATCAAGGTATGATTCCTTGTTTTCCTATTTCACTAGGACAATTCACTAACAATAATTATCAAAAGCTTTTAAATTTAAATAAGCACAAAAATGAACAAGAAATAACAGGGTCTAGAGTAAAGATCACCTGCCATATAACTCCCAGGCAGTGGCTCGAAGTAAGTATGAAGAACCTATTAATTGCAATACAGATCCAGGAATTGAACTGGGTTGCACACAAAACTGGAAAGCATTTTCATTGCTTCCAGATCCATTCTCTTGGGACAAAATTGCTGAACCCAATGGCTTTTGTAAATTCTTAAGCCATGCAGTACTAAAAGCACCATCAGTTGTCATTGTTGAACTTTCAAAGCTAAATTCGCTAATCAGATGAGAACTTAGCCTCAATTCCTGCAAACATCACACAAAATAAGAAAAAGAAAGCAACAGCACTAAGAAATCAAATTATTTGGAATTTTATCTGAAATGGACAAAAGACAAATGATAATCATCAAATGCCTCATGTTACCTTGCAAACATTAGTGGGGCATGTTCTGAGTTTCATGGAAGCTTTAGGACCAAATGATACTAGAGGCCTTTGCACATGCTGCACATGATGGTAGAACATTTTCAATTTACTAGATGCAATAATATAAAGCCATTAGAAATAAGATTCCATTCTACTCCCTAGATCTCTCTAACATTTTTTTTATATAAGAAAAGAGTTTATTGATATCAAAAAAAGGGGAACACCCTAGTACATAGGGAGTGTACAAGGGGTCAAACAATCAAGAACAGAAATTACAAGAATCTAAGAAATCAAGAAAAGATAAAAATGATTGGTTCCACAAAGCAACCAACCAATCCATTAAAGTGCTAAAGAAAAATAGCTTCAAGTCTGATATGGATCTCTCCTTATCTTCAAAGCACCAACTATTTCTCTCCCTCCAAAGGCACCACAATAAGCAATGGGGAACCATCAACCATACCCATTTTGATGATGGCCTCCCTAGATCTCTTTAACATGTAACTCATCACGTCACAGGGATCCAAAAATATGGGTTTTCTTTCAAATATAGCTTCAGAAAGATTATATATACATGACATGAAGTAATGTGTCACAGTAATTTGTGGCACACATTTTGAATGGATATCACAACATTCCTAATCCTAAAATTTATCAAAGTTCAATGGAATTATTAATCTAGCAATGATTCAGTAGCACTTCCCAAAAACATTCCCCATGCTTAAATCGAAAATAAATCAAAACCATAAAAGCTATTGATCTTAACGTTTTTAAGTATAGAAACATGTGTAAGTACACGAAACAGTTAATCCAGTGCAAAACCAAGGGACCAATTCATTTATGCACAAGAATTTTTATATAAAAAAAATAAAAATAACATAAAATAACCCTAACAATTTATTTACATTCTTGCATGAAGCTGTTCCCAGTATATGATACATAAATTCTCTTCATGCATCCCTAATATCTTGCATTTAGATAATAGAGTATTTATTTATGTATATGTGCATGATGGGCATGTGCACATACAAATGCAAACATAGTGGCAAATGCCAGTATTTGGTGGGCTGAGCATTCCCTTCCAATTGGGCATTTATGAATATAAAGAAATATTTTGAAAAAATAATAGAAAACATTAATGTTTCCTTTCAATTTAATTTCTGTTCCCTGAACATTATCTCATACTAATTAATCCACATTTGGCTAATTTCAATTAGCGTGTAAGCTACCATATTTGGTAACTTCTAGAAAATCAAAAGGGTTGTTTGCACTTTACACTGATCCAACAAGAAACGAAAATATATTATTACATATGTCCTTTTGGAATTCAAATTAGCCATAAGAATTCAATAAGACCCATTCTAGAATATTAAGAAATTACAGAATTTCCCTTGATACATAAATTATAATAAATCTTTCTCACTGCCTCCTGCATCAGGCAGATCACTGGATGTTTCTACTGATGCTATACTGTGGAATCCATCTTTTCTTTTGGCATTTCAAGCGAGTTAGAATCCAAGGAATTTTCTTGTATGAATAGTTTATAGTAAAGATTCAATGTGAAGAGAGGATAGGATGGACTGCTAAAATGCCTTACTTGTAATCTTTTTTTTCTTTTGGGCACTTAGGTGATTGCTATCAATCAAAGGATAGACCTTAGTGCGATGGCAAGTTCCCTCTACCCAGAAATTTGTTGCAGGTTTGAGTTCGAGAATCAAACTCTCCAACTTGGGGCAATGCTACCTATCAACCATATCTACCAGACCTCGTAAAAACGAGTCTTGTGCATTGAGTAGAACCGTTTTGGGTGATCCCTATTGATCAAAGGAGATGATGGACAAACATGGACTTTAAGTTTAATGCATCACCACAAATTGGATTAAGTTGCAGCAGTAACTCATGCATAGTATTTTATTTTATGGAGGACAAAAAAATACATACTAGTAATATCCCAATATTGCAGGAAT
Organism: Quercus lobata; assembly: GCF_001633185.2. NCBI lineage: Eukaryota > Viridiplantae > Streptophyta > Magnoliopsida > Fagales > Fagaceae > Quercus > Quercus lobata. Next base: position 4,272 of record NW_022154718.1, read on the forward strand.
CAAATAATCAATTACCGCTCCTTATGGACATCACATAGAGTAAAATTCTTCAAACATTTGACTCTTCAAAAGTAATTTTATTTGAACCTGAGAAGGACTATATCACTCCACTTCCTCCACAGTTTATTTAATTATAAAGAGACAATTCTCTAGGCAAGCAGAGGTCAGAGCTGGGAGAAAGTGTTGTGAACAATCCAAATCACAGGGGAAATATCATGTCCCATATTTCTTATATATGAAAGCCTTTTGTAGGTGCTCAAGTAATTGCTATTGACGCCTTAGTGTGATGGCAAGAGCCTTCTGCCCAACCGATTTGTTGCAGGTTCAAGTATGAGAATTAGTCTCTCCAAAATTGCAGTAAGCCAGGCTGCTTACCACCAACCACCCATCCCAGAGCCCATAGAAGTGGGACCTTGTACATTAAGTATGACCTTTTTAGGTGATTGCCATTGACGAAAGGAAATGATGGATAAACAGGTAACTTAAAGCACTAACACAAAGCGGATTAAGTGGCAATTGTAACTCATGCATAGTTTTTATTTCCATAATTCAGAATAGAAATACATTATCACTACCACTTTCAGGGGAAGACGTACAAAGAAATTTTACAATGAGATAATCCACAAAGTATAGTAACTCCAATTCTTACCGTTAAATCAAATTTAGCCATTGCAAGATGATTGGAAGCCACCAATCGTTTCAATTTTAGACTTTCTGCTCTCTTTAGAGACCCTCTCAGGAGGACAAACAATTGTTGCTGGACAGAAAGCGAAATGCCTATACTGGTCAAAGGTGAGAATGATGACCCCAGTATCCCAGCTGTACTTGAGACCCCAATTTCAGACAACAAGTTGCAGATAGCTGCTAAAGTGTATGCAAGACAAGTATCGTTACTTAGCTGCACAAATTGAAATAAATCAGTCCTCATTGTGCAACAAAAAACTGAAATAAGAAAGAATACAATCTGCTAGTGCTTTGCAACAAATAATCCCCCATCATATTGTAAATAGAATGCCCAAATTGAGCTTCAAGTTACACTTGGTGTAATCCATGGGGATGAACCCGCTCTCTAGTTTCATATGCTCAGGTAAAAGCTATTTTCCACATCTTTTAAACAAACATTACATATTATTTAACATTAATTTAAACACTAGAAAATCAGTCTGACACTGAATTGATCCTGCATCTACCACATTACCAAGAGGAAAGCCAATTCCCTTATTACTATATACATACCGCAATATTCACATAAAACCAGAAGCTATAATTCTACTTTAGCTGAGCCGCTTAATTAAAAATTAACAAAATTCAACAGATTCCCAATTTTTTGAATAAATGATTAGGATTCTTTGAGACTTAAAGCTATATTATTTCTCCATTTTTTCACTAAAAAGATTAGGATTTTATATGCTTTATCATTGTTTGAGTTTTGTTATAATATTAAACCATTCTCAAATGCTAATTTAACAATCAACTGATCCAAACTATCAACAACAAATCTCTAAAAGCTAAAAGCAGATGGGATATACTCATGCAAGAGTCCAATAAATTACAATCTGGTAATTTTTTTTTATTGGTCAGTAGTACATGCACCTGGCAGGTCTTGAACCCACAATCTCAACCTCCATCCAGTTCTTACAAGGAAAGAAGATACCATTTGAGCTAGAGCTCATTGGATACAAACTAGAAAATAAAGTTAATTACATAAATAAGGAGATTACCTGTTGAGAAACACGAACTGCTTCAGTCAAAACCTAAAGAACCAAGAAAAACAATTGTCAAACAATAGCAGGGGTATAAAGTAGAATGCTACAAGTCTACTTTCATAAATGGTACAGAAAATGGGCAAGAGGGTTCTTTTGGAAGGGAAATGCATTCCACATGCTCACCTCCAAAGCTTGCTTTGGATGCCCAAACTGAAAATGCATCATCCCTAGAAACAATAAAGCAATTTCATATCTCCCAAAACTATTGCTACCAGATGCAGGAGGAACAAAATCAATTCCTTCTGTCCCTGCACTTTTGTGCCAACATTTTTTCAGATTAGTTCATTTTTCTTAAACCTGAATTTATAACAAGAAGACAAGGAAATAAAGTTAAAATTGATAAAATAAAAAAATTCTTAGAGATGTATTCTTTGCTGCAATATAGAATTTCAAATATAGACTGCATTTTAGATAATTTATTTTTAGTTAGTGTTTCCATAACCATTTGTATGAAAAATAAGTTGTCAGATTGATTTTTTTTTTTTTTAAGTAGTCAAGCCACTGAATACTTACATACAAATAGTTATGGAAACACTAAAAATTAATCTGACAACAACTTATTTTGCAGAAGCTTCTTTTCAATATAGGTACACCAGGCGGCCAGACCTCAGCTTTCCATTTTCAGTTTGAAATTATAGATATTTAGGTTAAAACATGAAAAATTTAGCCACGATAGAGGCAGTTTACCTAGTACAACATTCACAAATTAAATAGCAAGCTAAAATCCAGATTTACCTGTAATCAAAATAACGGAGAAGGTTCTCCAAAGCAGCAAAATAATCATCATGACAAAGGCTATTCAAGTAACGCAAGAAGTGAACCTACATCATAATCCAGCCAAAAAAAAAAAAATGCAGCAGCACCATATTAAAAGTGCAAGAAACAACAGAGAGTAGGAGAAAATTACCAAAAAGAAAAGCATTAATAAAGAATGAAAATTAATTTACACGATGAAGCTCTGGTGCCAATTTATGGAGCTGCCTTAAAATAAGTTCGAAAGCATTCAAAGAGAAAGAGCTTCCATTCCTGCCACGAGAATAAGGATTGAGAACTGAGATTCAGTACAACCTAAAGTGCAACTTCATAAGTTCACAAACAAAACTTTAATTTAGGAATATTGCTTACTTTTCAAGTGCATCGGCCTGCTCTTGTAAGTACCCTTGTATCTGCCAGTTTGTTCGTAGGAATATTCCACTATTGGGCTCAAATTCTCTTAATGCATAATCCGGAGGATGCACATATGAAGAAGCCTCTCCAACTTTGTCACCGTGCTTGGATTTTGGGTCAGCAGGAGCTTCAATATCTGCACGTTTAGATAGCTAAATACACTATTACCATTTCCTTGCCTCTAGACATAAGACATCAAATTTTAAAGAACAGCCATGATGACCGTAATCCAAAATACTGAGGTGGAGGGAGATGCGACCATTGGCAGACAATCTTGGCATGAGAAAGTGATGAGGGAGACAAAAAGAGATATTTACTTTAATATAGTATTATTTCATTTTGCTAGTCAATTGTATTTTATTTTAGGCCCTAGTATCTGATTAGGTTTATATGTACTTTTTTTTAAGTTAGGGTTAATTAATGATAAGACAATTAGGGTTTCCTACACCACAAAATTAGGGTTCGTATCTCTATATAAGCAAACATTGTACTCCAGTCAAAGGGGAAATTATTTTGATGAATGAAAGATATTTTGTTTTTTTTGGTTTGATGCCGACTCCTAGCAGTTTTCTGCTGCTTGGTGTTGACTCCAAGCAAGCCTAGATGTTGGCTCCCAAGTTCTATACTTTATTTTTTTGTTTTTTTTTTTTTTGGTTGCAAAGTTCTGGTTTATCCCGCATCAGGGACACTGTCATCTTTACATCTTTGGTTGATTTTAAGGACTCTTTCAAGACTTTTTTTTTGGGGGGGGGGGAAAACACCAAATTGATATCTTCTCTCTTTCTCTAAACATTGCTGCTAAATGTATTGATAGTAGACTAAAGACAGAGATTCTAGGGGTGTTGTGTAAGTTGGATGTGGAGAAAGCATATGATCATGTGAGTTGGGGTTTTCTAATGTATATGCCCCAGAGTTGTAGGTTTTCAGAGAAGTGGAGGAAATGGATTGTGTGCTGCATTTCTACTGTTAAGCTTTCCATTTTAATTAATGGTAGTCCTTCGGATTTCTTTGGAAGTTCTAGGGAGATTCGGCAAGGGAATCCTTTATCTTCGCTTCTATTTGATGTTGTTATGGAAGCATTGAGCCGTATGTTGGAGGTGGCTGCAACTGCTGGTCAGTTTTCAGGATTCTACGTGCACAATACGGCTGGTACTTCAATGATGGTGTCTCATTTGTTATTTGCGGATGACACTCTTATTTTTTGTTATGCTGATCCTAATCATTTAGTTACTTTAAGGGAGATTCTGCCTAGATTTGAGGGGGTTTCAGGTTTAAGAATTAATTTAGGGAAATCAAAATTGGTTCCAGTTGGAGACGTGCACAATCTGGATGATCTGGTGGGGTTGTTGGGTTGTAGGCATTCTTCCCTTCCTTTGAAATATTTGGGCCTTCCTTTAGGTGCTAAGTTCAAGCAGCTCTCAATATAGAATCCTATTTTAGAGAAGATGAAGCGGAGACTAGCAGGTTGGAAGAGGCTTTATTTGTCTAAAGGGGGTAAGGTAACTCTTATTTTTTGTGAAAAAGGTGATAAGTACGTAAGGTGTTAGCCTCTTGAGGTTTATTAGAAGTGGCCGGTTGAACTTTTCTAAACTCCTACGATATGAGGTGGGTGATGGTGCTAGACTGAAGTTTTGGAAGCATGTGTGGTGTGGGGATTGTACCCTCAAAGAGGTTTTTCCAAAACTTTACTATCTTAGTAGGGCAAGGGATGCTTCAATGGCGGAGGTAGGTTATAGGGTGGTTTGGTGGAAGGATTCATTGGGATGTTTGATTTCATCATCCACCTCAAGATTGGGAGCAAGAACCTTTTGATCGGTTTATGGGCATTGTCTACTCTTCAATTGTGAAAGGGGTTGGCCCTGATAAGGTTTTTTGAAATCCAACTAGGAGTAGAGGCTTTGAGGTTAAAGGATTTTATCTTTCTTTCTAACCTCCAACTCTTACTTCTTTCGCTTGGAGAATGGTGTGGCAAGCGAAGGTTCCTCCAAGGGTAGCTTTTTTTCTCATGGTCTGCTTCCTTAGGGAAAATTCTTATAATTGATAACCTTCGCAAAAGGCGTATTATTGTTCTTGATTGGTGCTATATGTGTAAGAGGTGTGGGGAGTCAATGGATCATCTTCTTCTTCATTGCCCCATAGCATTTGAGTTGCGGTCTTTGGAGTTTTGTTTGTTTGGAATTCATTGGGTTATGTCACATAAGGTAATTGAGTTGTTTAAGTCTTGGCAAGGTAAATTTGGGCATCATAGCAATATAGGCTTTTGGAGACTTGTGCCACATTTTTTGATGTGGTGTATTTGGAGTGAGAGGAATGCTAGATGTTTTGAGGGATGTGAACGATCCTTGCTAGAGATTAAGTCTTTCTTCTGCCATATTCTCCTTGTTTGGGGTGTGGTTCTATCACATTTTTCTTGTTTTTCCATTCCTATTTTACTTGATCATTGTAACCTTGGTTCTTGATTTTTACCCCAAAGTACATCCCCAATATACTGGGGTTGGCTTCTTATTTAATAAAAAATTTCATTACCTATCCAAAAAAAAAAAAAAAAAATGTAATCTAGCAAGTATGTAATAGCAAGTTCTTTCATGTAATCAACACTAACATGATCAACTTCAAACAATCATAAACAATGTTGTTGAAAGCATTAGGTGCACTAAAAAACAAAGGCCCTTTAGAGCCTCGGCACAAAGCATAAGTGCAGGCCTAACTAGAGAAGCACACAGTTTTTGAATATAAGTATAAGGGCTTCTAATAGAAAGATTCATCACAAATAATCAAAAAAGTCCCGTTAGCAGAGCATCATGCAATTGCACAAAAGTTGTATGTTCAAAATTTCAAATCCTACATAGGCTATTCCAATTTCTTTACATTTTCTACATTGCTATTTTGATCAAGATTATCAATTGGCAACAAGATAATCAACTAATAACATAAAAAGTTAAACATAATATTTTATACAACTCTATTGTGCTTTACAAAATATATTCAACTATGATAGCGATGTTCAAAACAAAAAACACGGTTTAATCAAAATACTACCAAAAGGTAAAGATCAAGGCACCAATATAGTGAAAAGCAATGACTCTTATGCACAGGTTTAGAATTTAGGGTTTTGGGGTTTTAAACTTAGGGTTTAGGGTTTTAGGGTCTTACTGGCTTAACTATGCAATAATTCAATCATAGCATACCTTCCGAAAGCAATCTTAGGAAAATTAACTACTTGATTCTCTATTATCTTCACAAGCTCACTTTCTTACTAGTTTGTCATCAAACAAAAGGGGCAAGGGGCTCTATGGCCTATGCTTTTATAACATCTATACATGCTTTACAAGTAAAAAAGTTAAGTGTTTATACCTTCAACCAAATTAAAGAGTGCTTTTGGCGCATGAAGATGAAAAGATACTCTCTCACTAGCCCTTTTTCTTGCTTCAATTTCTTCGGTAACTTTCTTGAAGACAAAATTTTCCAAGTCCATGTTTTCATATTCTGGAAAGGCCTCCAAATTGCTACTGGAATCTTCAAAACACGTTGTCTCATAAGAAGCACAACTTGAGAGGGCTTCTTTACAATATACCCCTATATTTGTCAAAAGGTGGCACACACCCTGCACTTCAAAATAAAAACCAAGAATGTTATCCTAAAAGTGGAAAGAGAGAAGTAAAGCACATATCTAACATTCTATTTGTCCCATAAAGGCTTAAATTACAACACAACTACAAAGTAGAAAAAATAAAGTGAAAACAAAAGGAGAAAAAGTAAGCACATAGATTTTTTTGAAATAATATTTGAATAACTTAGAGAGCTGGAAAAGAATAATATCAAGGATAGTATGATATGTGCAAGAGTTAATGTCAACTATAATAGCTCTAGCTCTTAATCCTTTCCATTGCTTTTCCAGTTTGCATCCGATGTTAAATTAATACAAAAAGTGAACCAGCGGGAAGCAGATATGAAAAACGTAACAACAAAATTTTTTAATAGTAATTACACACGCACTTAGTAGGCCTTAAACCCACAACCTCACTCTCCACCTTGCTCTTATAAAAACAAAAGATCAAAAATAAAGAGGAGAGAGAGATGAAGGAAAGATTATTGAAGAATATATCCCAACTGTCAAAATTAAATTAAAAAATGTACAATTTAGCACTAAGACTGATGTATCTAAAAATTAATACAACTTTAATTAATAAGAAATACACAGAAAGTTATTACCATAAACAAATTTATTGTATTATGTTAAACAATGAATCATATTTTCTTTTAAGAATTTTTCAGAAGCAACTTTTTTTTTACAATGCACATCATTCCTTTCTTCTTCTTTATTTGCCTTCCTGTCTGCCTCTTTTGCAACCCTTTTTTTTTTTTTTGCAAACCTCAACCATACTTTAACATCAGTAGCAGTACTATCAGCTGATCAAGAATTCAGCTATTCTAACAGAATACATTATTGCTTTTTTGGCATCATTTTTTAACTTTGGATAGAAGAAGTCTTTAGGGCCATAAAATTATTATCCAGAAAAAACGCCCACTTAGCTTGAAGCATTTGATGCAGATGGCAGTTAGACATCTTTTCAAGAGATGTATGGTAACAAATAAGTAATCTTGTGATAGAAGGCAAACAAGTGACCAACTTTAATTTGAATAAAGCATGGAGGAAGAGGAACTGACTGTCATCTCTATGCATTTATTGCCACTGTCTAAGCAATCTTAAGAAGTGATACACTTATGAATTGGGAATGGCAGATTTCTAGAGCAAAAAGTGAAATTTAAAGTTCTTTCATGCTGATACTGAGATTTGTTAGCATGCACGTGTTTCAGAAATGTGTCTAACATGACTGTTGAAAGTCAAAAGGTTGACTGACTGCAATCTAAGATACCTGTCAATTCAACTGAAAGGGCAGAATGTTTAACACTTGTAACTGACAAGAAAAAGTAATTTGCATATAACAAGTTCAACTCCATTTATTTTGGGTGGGTGTAGTATACATGTTTTTGTGTCCATGTTTGAAAAAGGAAAGAACCTGAAAAGGTAAATGAGGGCAGAATCTGGCTAAAGCTTTGCACGATATACATTGGTGTAGAAAGCTGGGACTTGGGAGGGGGATTTTTTAAATCCATTGGAGGCAAGATGGACCTAGGACTATCAAACAAGAGGTAGCCGACCCCATTTCTTAAATTAAATGCAATGGGATTTTATCACAATATTCTGCTTCAACAGTAAGAGACCTAGCCATTTAAGGTAGTGTACACTTCTACTCTTGCATATGATGCCTATGCTTGGAAAAAAATGCCTTTTAAGGGTCTCCTGTGGCAGATCACCAGGATTTACTTTTCTAGGCATTTGATCAGGAAAAAGCTTTGATTTTCAAAAGCACCTCAAGCCTCCAAATCTCAGCATATTCTGGAAAGAGTAAATGAAATACAAGAGATCATAATTTACCAGATAAATGGACAAGAAGGTATTTCCCCAAAATGAAATGGAGAAGCCTCTATACAAATACTATTGTGAAGAGTTGATGAGACAAGCTAGAAATTGACAGGCATTTGACAGAACAAGTCCTCACAATTTGACCACAACTCAGAAGGAAGAATCAGAATTCAACCCTATCTATGGATAAACTTGGCCTCAATTTTTTAAAATTAAGCTGGGTTTGGATTAAGAGAACCCTAAGAAAGGATAATATCTTTTCAAATAACCTAAATATTGGTCAGACAACAAAACTATTTGGAGAATATCTTGCTATAATTCATGTAAATAATTTATAATCCTTCCCTTTAAATTTCTCTGTTGTTATATGACCTTGCATCACTCTGAAAGACTACCTACAATAGACACACAAATTGATAAAGGGAACAAAATACATTGGCAAACTCAAGGTAGTCAAAGGCAAAAGGCAACCTTAATGGTCCGTTTGGATTGAGGGAGAGTAGAGTAGAGTAAATTTAGAACAAAATTAGCTTATTTTTAGCCAACTCTACTCTACTCCCCTCCACTCCCCCCTCCATCCAAACAGGCCATAAGTTTCCAAGGCATTGTATCACACAAGGCGTGAGGCAACAAAAAGGCACTAGTCTGATTAAATAAAAGCACCAAATTCTAAATATAGTTATTATACATATAGGACTTAAAATCATATGCATCTAATGTATTGAAATATTATAATCATTTGTTGCACAAAGAAATATATTAATTGATTTCAAAATATGCTTAACATGGTTTAAGCTCTATTTATCATTATAACAATAGGTTTTACAATAAACTTCTATAAATTAATAAATCTAACAATAAGTTTTAAAACAAGCTTTTGTAAATTAATTAATACAACAATAGGTTTTTTTTTTTTTTTTTTGATAGGTTAATCCAACAATAGGTTTTATAACAAGCTTCCAATAAAAAAGTTAGAAATTAAAAAAGGCTCTCACCTTAGCCCCTTTTACATGGTTTAAGGTGCTCGCCTAGGCTCTAAAGACAAGCACCTAACAAAAGGCTTTGTCTTTGACTGCCATGGGCAAACTAGATAAAACTACATGTGACTAGAAGTGAGGAAGTGATAAATGCAATAGATATATCTAACAACAGAATCAACATAAGTGGTCTTCAAGATAGTACTTGTATTTAAAATTTATGGTGATTAAGTTTTAATAGCCAAGATTCACTTTCACATAAGTGCCGTCTTTGGTTAGAGAGGTAGTGGAATTTGGAAGGTTCCTTTTTTGAATATCCCAATGTAAACAGTAAATACGACATTGAGCTTGAATTGTAGTCAGTAAGGACACATCAGATTAACTAACAATATAGAAGAACCATGGTAGATAATTAAAGATTGAACCTTTAAAAAATATATATATGTAACTTTAATTCACAGCTAAACAATAATGAAACTGAGAAAAATGATGGTGAAATCAAATGGAGGTCTTTCAAAATGATATTGGAAAACATAATACCTCAAATGCTAACAGATTGAAAGCAAGTATACAACGACGGAGAAACATCCCTAGGTTGCTAGCAGGGTCCAAAATAACCTGCTCATCTTCCAAAGCACCGGATTCAGGGCTGCCAAGAATCCCTAAACAACATTACACATAAAATTAACGAACTATCCATATCAGACAATTACAAAAGTAAGCAATGAGATTAGGTACACAAAATTGAAGACACGAGAAAATGAGTCACGTTGCTTTTTAAATTGGGACCAACTCACCTCGCATTTCGGAAAAGAAGTTGAACAAGTCATCAGGTGACGAAAGAGCCGAAAGCCTAGTTGTTAAATGATCAATGAAACGAGGGTTCAATACGCCAAAAACTTCCCTCAATTGACCAATTAGCTCGTCGAGTTTCGGCTCCAAAATATCATCACACGACTGAGAAAACAAAAACAAAAAAATGCGAAATTCGAATGTAATTACTACAAATAAGATGATTCGTTTGCGAAATTCTAGATAGAAAGAAGAAGTTGAAGTGAAATTAAAGAGAGATTGAAGTGAAGGCGGTTTTACCTTAGTGAGAGCTAAGAGGAACAAGCCGAGGCGGTTGTGCTGAGCGACGGAGGCGAAGGGGAAATGAAACGAGATTTGGGCGGAAGGAGCGTAGATCTGAAGGAGAATGCAAACCGAAACTTTGTGTGGCGTGATTGAGAACTCGCCTGGCGGTTTCACAATCCCTGCCATTTTTTTGAATTTTGAGACTCCAGACTCAGACTCTCACTCTCTCCCACTCTCTTTGCGTTTGTATAGTGAGTGAGTGAGTGTGAGAGAAATATAAAGGTGTTTAACTTATTTGGTTGTAGGGTGGTCGATAATGGCAAATAAATTTGGTTAGGGTTTATGGAGGATGAAAATTTGGGGTTTTTAAAAAAAACCGGGAAAATTGATGTGCCGGAATGGAGTTATTTCCTTTTTATCTTCAAGTAGCTATAAATTATAGGGAGTCTATTAGCTAATTTTCTTTTCTTCTCTCTTTTTTAACTCTTAAGGCAAATTTTAACGTTTTCAACCCGACAGTTTTTGGTTTCCTTCCATTTGGTTGTTGTTATTTTCAACTTGCAATTAATTTAATCTCTTTAGTCAAATCACCAATTTTCTTGCACTTTCTTGGCAATCAAACACAAAAAAATAAATTCAAATTATCAATTACTCAACAACTAAAACAAACCTAAATTTGGACCCATAATGACGGTAAATTAAAAATAATAAAGATTAAATTGACTACAAGTTAAAAATAATAATGACCACCAACGCACATATTTAGTGCGATAGTCACTCCACAAGTATAAATACTTGTGAGGTGTGGAGGGTAAGGATTGAGGTTTAAGCATCCAAGAAGGAGTTTCACAGATATATATACACTTAAATTAAGTTAAAATAAAATTTTATCTTGTATCAAATAATAATAATAATTACCAAATTAACTACTACTAAAATGTAAGAATCAAATTGACAATAACCCCAAAATTTAATGATCAAAATAGTATTTTTACCTTCTAAGAAAATCAGCTAATTTTATTAAATTTATTTACCCTTATCAAGTACTAATAATAAATAAATAATTTTAATATATATAAATAAAGATATCATACAACAAGACAAAAGAGAAAGGCAAAGCCAGCTTTAATAATTGCCGACCTGGTAGGAAACGCAAAATAGGAAGAAAAGAGATGTTATCATTTCGGAGCAACAGCAAAAGTTATATCTACACATAAGCTATCTAGAAGACTAAAATACAAAACTACAAAATTATAACAATATAATGTATGGTTAAGTTAAAGTTTATGTACAATACAATTTGTGAAATATATTGTAAGATTTTGTTGTAATATACAAAAATCATATCGAGCACGAGTAGTAGTTGTACAAAGACATGATCCATGTCAGCAATGTCTTGAGCGAGTATCGTGTTCACAATTTTTTTTTTTTTTCTTCCAAATTGAAAAAAAAAAAAAAAAAAAAAAAAAAAAAAAAAAAAAGAATAAAAGTTTATAAGAGCATCCACAGCAGTGGTAAATTTGTAGCTCCATCAAAAGTTACTTTATCTATTTTACCTACATACATGCTGCAGCAGTGGATCTATTTTAGCTTTTAACATAATAAAATAATATAAACATCACAATAAAATAATATATCTATTACAATAAAATAATATATCCACTACAATAAAATAATATATCCTAAACAATAAACAACAATCACAACCACCTTCAACCGCTGTCGCCGCCATCGACGACTCTTTTACCGCCGCCGCCGCCGCCGCATAATAGCAAATAATCATCTAGTATTAACAAGTGATTTTTTTAACCCCAAATTATACTCATACATTTATTTTTTTTACTAAAACAATTTCTCAATTATCATGATAGCCTATTATCGTCTCAATTGTTCAGAAGCAACCTTGGAACAATGTGAACTATGAAATGAATGAACTTTATAAGAAAACATATAAAATAGAACACATATTATAGCAAGAACAATGTAGTCCATAGATTTGCTCACATACATAACTCAAACCAAATTACAATAAAACTCACACACTCGCACAAGTTCCTATGACTCATGCTTCTCAACATACAAAAAAGAAAGTTCCTACGACTTGCCTTGCAATTGCCATAAATGTTCAATGAGGTCCGACTAGAGTTGAAAATAAATTTCTCGGTCTCTAATGCGTCCATACCTCTCAATGTATGACAAAAATTCATCACTTTGTTCACGTAACATTTGCAGAGGAGGATTATCCACTCCATCATTTTGTTCATAATCCAAATCTACCACTTTATTATCATCCCGCTCATTTTCAACAATCATATTATGGAGAATTATGCACGCTTTCATTATCTTTTTGAGTGTTTCAAGATGAAAAAATCATGCAGGTCCACGGACAATTGCGAAACGTGCTTGAAGCACTCCAAATGCACGCTCAACATCCTTCTTATACGCCTCTTGGGCTGCTGCAAATAATTTATACTTCTGTCCTTGTGGAGCTGGGATTGTTTTCACAAATGTTACCCACTTTGGATATATGCCATCAGCAAGGTAATATCCCATAGTATAGTCATGACCATTAATTGAGTAATGTATTGTAGGAGCACGTCCTTCAACAAGTTCATTAAATACATGAGATCGTTCTAACACATTAATGTCATTATTTGACCCAGGTAGCCCAAAAAATGCATGACATATCCAAAGATCATATGATGCTACTGCCTCCAAAATAATAGTAGGCTCACGAATATGACCACAATATTGACCTTTCCATGCAGATAGACAATTTTTCCACTTCCAATGCATGCAATCAATTGAACCTAACATACCTGAAAAACCTCGACGTTCACCGTGAGCTAACAGTCTAGCAATGTCTTCATTGTTCGGCTTTCTCAAGTATTATTCAGAGAAAACATTAATTATCGTAGTAACAAATTTTTTCAAAATTTCTAATGCAGTAGTTTCTCCAATCCGCACATATTCATCTATCAAATCACCCAATACTCCATACGCAAGCATTCTAAGTGCAGCAGTTATCTTTTGTAATGAAGATAAATCAAGTTTGTTGACACTATTTCTTTTTTGGACAAAGTAAGAGTCGTGAGCTTCTACTCGAGATTGAATACGAAGAAAAAGAGAACGTTTCATCTGAAATCACCTACACCTACGAAATAAAGCGGGTGGATATATTGGTGTGAGAGCAAAATAATCAAGAAAAAGCCTTTCATGGCCTACCAAATGATTATGTTGGATAGAACGACGACGACGTTTAGGTTGTGATGTTTCCATAACAAGTTATTCGATTATCTCATCTTCATCTAAGTCATCAATAAGGAACTTGCGAAACAAATAGTAATTCATAGATGCAACCTTCAAGACGATTGGAAATCAATTATTACTATAGATGCAAGATTAAAATCAAGTGACATAAGCCACAACAAAATGAATATAACCAATTTACGTACAAGTCACAACACAAACACATACATCTAAAAACAAACAACTTGGAAATACTATGAATGCTCATTGTTCATAGATTTATTCTAAGACTTGTCATCTCAAAACTAAGTATATGATACTATGAATGTTCAATGAATAGAAATAATTGGATGAAAGACACTCATAGTGGCTGTAACAGCAAGATATATAATAGGCACTCATAGTGGCTGTAATACGCATAATAGATCAAATAATAGTTTCATTTGATCAAATAATTATATCAATGCCTATCATAAGACCAAATGAAACTTAACAAAAGATAAAAAAGATTACACTTCAAAGTCTTTGTTAAATTGCACTTTAAGTCACAACACAAATACATACATCTAGTTTAAGATAATTCATCAAGTGACATAAGCCACTACAAAATACATAAGCCACTACAAAATACATAAAAGCCTAAGCTACATCCAAAATACAATTAAACTCATTAATTACGTGATCTTCGTTTTGCCATGATTTCTTCTTGGAGTTGTTCATAAAAAGCTTTTTGTGTTCCGGTTAAGCCACTTGTATCTATATCATCATGATTCTCTCTTCCTCTAACCTTTCTTCCCACTCAGATTTTTTCTTCTCAATCATGATTCTTTCCTTCTCAATCTTAAGTTTTTCTTCCCTACTTTCCTTTTCAATCGCAAGTTTTTCCCTCTCAAAAAACATTTTTTCCTCTTCCAACCGAGTTACATCCTCAATCAATTTCAATTTTTTGTTCAAATATTCCCCTACATCTTTTCCGGTGGTTTTGTTCTTTCGGATGACCTTTTCAGCCTTCCTACCAATAGGTCTCTCAAAATTGGAAGTGTCACCAAGTCCGGACTCACAATCCCCTTCACTAATAGATATTGACTCCGAACTTGAAGGCACGGATGATCTCGATCTAGCATTATTAGGATCGGCAAACTTTGGTTGGTCCTTTAACATGAGCCAATAATGGTCAAGAAGAAAGGGTTTCTTGCGCTTCTCTAAATACAAAGCCTTCGTATTGGTAATCTAAAAAAAAATTAAAACAAATATAACATGATTAATATCTTCAAACTATTGGTGAATGGACATGTTAACACTATTGCAATATAATTTATACCTTATCTTCTTCAGTTATACCACTTTGATGAAGTGCGTTAACTTAAGCCATACACCCAACAAACTTATTTGTCTTTTCACTAATCGTTCCCCAACGACTTAGCAAGGAGATAACAGTACGTGTGGTACCGGATGTATTATACTGCATGAAATATTCTCAAACTTGTTGACAAAAGGTATTTTGTGTTTGTTCATTACTGTTTATGGCATCAACGCTAGTATTGAGCCATGCTGCCACTAAGAGTTTATCTTCCTCTACAGTAAAGTTAGAGCCCCGTTTTCCTTTTGTAGAAGAGGCATTTTCAACTTGTGGTGGAGGTGGAGGTGGAGAATCAGAAACTGACACATGAGTATTTTGAGACGTTCCCAAAAATTGTGAGTCAATTTCTATATCTCCGTTCATGATACCCGTGATAAATGTTAGGTCTCTACATAACTCTGTGTCCCTACGTGACTCCATAAAATTAGAAAAAATATATATAAACTTCTCTGCACACAGAAAATTCTCAAACTAACATTTATATCAACACAACAAATTACAGAGACATTTATAGACATTTACAGAGACAAATTACACAACAAACTTACATTTATATTATAGTTATAGACATTTATAGACAAATTACAAAGACATTTATATTACAAATTACAGAGATAAATTACACAACAAACTTACATTTACAGAGACATTTATATCAACACAACAAATGTAAACTTCCCTGCACACAGAAAATTCTCAAACGTAACTTTGTGGTTTTGTGCAACACAACAAATTACAGTGAAAACAAAACATGTAAACTTCCCTGCACAAATTACAGAGACCACAGAAACCACATAACAAATTCCTGCAAACAAAAAATTCCCAATACATTCCTCCATTCAGATGTTATACCCAGCAAAAACAGCAAAAAAATAACACCATTTGCCCAAAACAACATAGCAACAACACCATTTTTCACCACAAAATAACACTAAACCCATAAAAATTAAGCCAAAACAACAAACACCTAGATGAAAAAATTCACTACAAAAGAAAAGAGAGCACTGACCTTAAGTGGATCGGCTGGGACGGCGTGGGCTGGGAGATGAGAGAGATGAGAGCTTGGAGAGGAGAGATATGAGAGCTTGAGAGATGAGAGCTTGACAGTCAGCGTGGGTTGGGATGACGTGGGACGGCGACGGCGCGGGCTGGGACAGCGACAGCATGGGCTGGGCTGGGACGGCGACGGCGTGGAGAGCTTGATGAGTGAGATGAGAGCTTGATGAGTGAGAGAGATGAGAGCTCTTGAGAGAACTGATGAGAGCTCTTGAGAGTGATGATGGTACAGTGAGATAGAATAAAATAATGAAAAAAAAATAAAGTGAGTTTTATTATTTTAATCGGAGTTGGATTAAATTTTTATTTTTTATTTTTAGATGTGTGCTACAGTGCACATCTATCTATAGATGTGCACCATAACAAATCAGCTAAAATTTATAGGTTTGCCTCCACTGCTGCAAGCCTTTTTTGGTATATTGGTGGAGCTAAAATATCATTATAGCTTTTTAACTCCATTGCTGTAAATGCTCTAATCACCGCTTTTTCATCTTTCTATCTTTAAAAATAAGGTATAAAAGTATTTTATTTTATTTTTTATTTTATTTTTTATTATTATTATTATTTTTTTTTTTACTACATAGGTTGGAAAATACAAATATTTATTATCCTTTTACTTTTACATCTTCCTAATGGTAAATGTAGGGAAGATAGGCCCAGAAACGTATATTGGGCCATGGCCCTATCCAAGGACAAGGGAACGTTGACGTAGAAGTGCGAGCTAGTAAATAGTGGAAGGTGACTGGTCATAAGAGTTCAGAAAGGTGGTTCGAGGACAAATTCCTCCTTTGTTGTAACAGTGCAAAGGTTAGAAGGGTTGACCTACCATCAAGAGTAACGTTTCGGGCAATTCCACTGTTAAGGATAAGTATCAGGAAGTAACGAGACATGGGAAAGGTAAGAAATATATGAGAAAAGGCTACTACCACTTCATTAAATGTTTTGCAGCTAATTCTCTAGGCGCATTAATGTGAAAGTGATATCTAGACAGTGATTTTCAGCCTTACAGCTACTCCTAGATACTTCAGGAAGGTGCTGATAAGACAATGATCAAAGATAGCAACTTGATCTACACGTGGAGGGTGGAGATGGAAGGAAAAGGATAGTATAAGAAAGAAAGAAGCCCCTAAATGATAGGGATCAGAGTATTGAGAGAAAAACACTGTAGCAATAAGAATTGAACATGTAATCAAATTCAAAAGAAATATATACTATAACTAATCTCCTAGGACCGTGTCGAGGATGATTTTTTTTTTTGATAAAATCAGTTTATCTTTGTTTTCTTGTTATCTAAATCTATTATAATTGTTATCCAGCTCATTAGAGCCTAATTTTCTAACTCATTCTTTACAAATTTATTGTATTGAATTCTTTGGACTTAGATTCTATTACCTTTTGGGCCTATTAGTGAAATTGAGTCCTTACAGTAAATGTTCTTAATATATTTTATTCTCTTACCTTTGTAGCTTTTCAACCAAACATATGTAGAAAGATTACTCAAAAAAAAAAAAAAAAAATGTAGAAAGACGGTAAATACAAAGCCACAATTATTCCTACCTTTTATATTTGTTTACAAAAATGACAAGCTACAATCTTTGAAAACAAAATCCTAAATAGATTTGTAACTCAACTGATTAGCTGAGTCTACTAATATTTCTAATTGGATATATTTAATATTCAAACCTTCACACTGAGCGATAGGGGTGTGCAGAAAACCCACCGACCTGCCAAACCCGACCCAACTCGACCCGACCCACCGGGTTGGGTCGGTTTTTAAGGCTTGGTGGGTTGGGTTGGGTTACCAACAAAATTATTATAGTGGGTCGGGTTGGGTTTGGGTCATAAAATTACAAACCCACCAAACCCGACCCGACCCACCCATATTTAATATATATTTAAAATATATTTTATATTTAATAATTTTTTTTTAAAAAAATCAATTGTAGGGCACTTTTATATATATATATATATACATATATATTTAAATATATATTATATATTTAATAATTTGCATTTCCTCAATTCCTTCTACTAATACGAATTTAATATATATATATATATAATATTATATAATTAATAAATTTTTTTAAATAACCAATTTTTCCTATCCTATATAAAAGCCAATTAGTTCACACAAATTCTAATAAATTAATATTGTTATTTAGTCATTAGTGTTGAGCCTTTAAGGAGTTATATTGATACTAATCTTTAGGTTTTTTTAATATATTAATATTAATATTTTTTTTCTACTCAATTTAATAATAAATAAAAAATTATCAAACCCATGGATTCAACCCGACCCAACCCGACTCACGTGGGTTGGGTTGAATTTATGTGATAGGTTGGGTTGGGTTGAATTTTTTTTGACCCACCATGGTGGGTTGGGTCAAAAAATTTCTCCAACCCGACCCATGCACATCCCCACTGAGCGATTGAATTAAAAAAAAAGAATACTATTTTTCAACCAATAGTAATCACGCAATGGAATGTGGCATGGTGCACGTGGCAGAGTCCACACTCGTACAGGGTCCGTGGCATTGGCGTTAACAAGTACAACGTCGCTCGTGTCGTGTCGTGCCGGGGCCTTAGCTTAGTTTTTATTTTTTTATTTTTTTTAATGAGAATCGGGCCTTAGCTTAGTTTAGCACTCAAGAGTCAAAAGTAAACCTTCGAACGCAACAGAACAGCTCAAAAAATAAAATAAAAATAAAAACACAAAAAAGAGGATTTTTGGGGCTAAATAAGAATTATAAATTATAATTATAGAAAAGAAGACAACTAAAACTACCACCTGCAAGTCCATGAAACAAACCTAACAGCCTTGCATTGTTTGCTAGCTTTCCGAAATATCATCGAAAGCGAGTGAGAGATTTTTATAGCAAATAGCCCCTACCATTTTCCCATAATTGACATCCTGATCCCTCTTCTCTAAAAGTCCACTTCTACCATGGCCTCCAATGCTGTTCTTCCGGTTAGTCTCTCTCTCTGAGATTATATAAATATATGTATATTTTTATATGTACAAAATAATAATGTTATTGGAGTATTATGTATAAACTTGAAGAATTTGGGGATGGAGCAGAGACCTGGTGATGCAGAGAACAGTTTGGAGAAGATCAAACGCCAGTTAGCGTCCGGTTCTGGTAGGAATTTGTTGCAAGGCCCACTTCTCAAGCGATCTGAGACCGTACAATCCTCTCTCTCTCTCTCTCTCTCAGATTTTGATTGTTTCCTGTTGTTGTTGTTATTTTAAGAATTTGTACTTTGGTAATTTATAAATGCTTTTAAATTTTAGCTTTGCTAAATCGTAGTTTTCAAAAAAAAATTTGGGGTCAATTTAGAAATGTTCTATCGGAATCTATAACTAGTAATTAGCTCTAATTTCTTCAGGTTTGCGTAAATTAACCGACATAGTAATAGAAAAGAAAAAAAATTTGGTTGGGTGTAGTGGGTAAACAAGAGTCTAACTACTTGACTACACAGCTGTATGCTTATTCTGAACTGACATAAGAATGATTTTATGTTTAAATTGCCATTTTAAGATTTGGGAATTGAGGAAGTCGTTGATTGCGTAACTAATTAAGTTGTGTGCATTATAACAGCTGAGGAAATGGAACGAGCGTTGGGTGATTTTGGACCCAACCACTGGCAGAATGGAGTACAAGTTAGTATTTGTTTTGCATTTCATTTTTTTTTAACTTTAATATGGAGCAAGTTTTTTATCTTTGATATTTCGGGTTGTTTGGTTGCATTAGGATTAGGAGAAATGAGCCAACTGTCAAGGGATCTATTATATTTGATGCAAATAGCACCATTACAGTGTCTCCTGTCAACTTCCAGTAAGATTAATGCTTTTCTTAACAACTTTGCTTTATTGAATTCTTAACTACTTCTTTTTGCAAGTGGCTTTTAGCTTTAAAGATTACTAATGCTTTTTTTTTTTTTTTTTTTTCAATGTGATTTAGTGGACTACCAAAGTATGATGGCTGCTGTTTCTGTATCCTCATTTATCATTTCTTTTTTTCTTTTTAAACAATGTGGAAAATATTTTGGAGTTCAAGTGAAAGAATTGGTTTGGGGTTTGTTTGAAATTTCTAAACGTATGTGCTTCTTAACTAGCGTGATTAGATATTGGGACCCCACAGAAAAAAGACTACTTCCTTTGTGCAGAGACTCCAGGTGCAGCTAGAGCTTGGGTATCAACCTTGAAGTAAGTTCTCTGGATCTTTCCTTTTGCAGCCTCTTACAGGGTCTGAGTCTGTTGTAATGATTTTCTATGATTGTATAAATAATTATGAGTGTGTCATGATTCCTGTGTGCATCTGTTATTTATTTGGAGAGTCTCACATATACATTTATCACAACCATCTCTCCTAGGGGTATTAGATTGAAGCAGAGTAAGAAAAGCACTCATTGAATCCTACTCCCAATCATTAAAAGCTCTTTGAAAACTGACATTTCTAACTTCTCATTTCCCCCGCCATTTGTCCAATAAAAATATCACATAATGAATCACCTCTACTTGTGGAACATGAAAACAAAACGGGAAACAAACCCTTTAAAGGATGATCCCCACATCAGGTGTCATGCCAAAACCACACGCGATGACCATCCCCTACATCAAAACCTACATATCTTAGCAGCCCATCCCATCCCGTCCGAATGCTTTTCCACAAGCTACTTCCATGTGTCCCTTGAGTCAGTTTTAAAATCCATCTTCCCCATTCTTTGTAGCAATTACTCATCTCCATACATGAGTGTCTTCCAAATCAAAACACCAAAGCCATTTTATAAAGATTGATTGAAAGTACTTATCTTCCTTACACCCAAACCACCATTAGCAATAGGAGAGCAAACCGCATTCCACCCAACCAAATGGTATTTGAACTCCTCACCACCCCCCACCCCCCATCCAACAAGAAATTTCTCAACAATTTATTTTTGTGAGAAGTTGTCTTCTAGGTCGAAACCATGGAACATTTTTTTTTTTTTGGTTCAGATTTCAGATGGTTTGCTTTTGTGAGGGTGGCTTCACAGTTCAAGGGACTATGTGATGATTTATCCTATAATTTCTTAGTTTGCATATGTATATTAGCAAATTGATGGATAGTTGGTATGCAAAGTTGCCTCCCCAGTAAAGAGATTAACCAACATCATTGATCGTTTGGTCCCATGAAATTATTATTAAGTTAGACTATGGGAGAGAGAGTCTGACATATTTGATGGTTTTTATTTGTAATTGCCCAATTGTTTTTGAAAAGAAAGGATGCAGTCATTTAGGGAGAATTTGGAAAGAGATGCATCACTTCTTCCAGCTTTGTTGTTTTGGTTAGTGGTGAAAACCTAAGTTTGTTTTAGAACCTCAATAGAAAGTAGGCAGAAAACTATGAGGGCTTAGGCTGAGCAGCTCTTCAAATTGAAAGGTGTAATTGGATGAACAAAAAGGAAAGGGAAGGAAAGGGGAAGGTTAGGGGTTGGGATATTACCCTTCCCCTTGTTTGATGTATTTGACGGAGAGGGAGATGATTAAAAGGGATTTAATGTACCCTATCAAAGCCCTTTTTTCCAGTTCTCTCAAATTGGGGAAATAGAAATGAGAGGACACCGACTTTACTGAATTTCTCTGTACTTCCCTTTTGACCCTATCAATTTCTTAAAATCTCAACAATGTCTTAAAATTTTTTTTTTTAAATTTTATTTTGGGGGATATGTTCAACAATGTATAAACAGATTCCTATCATTAATCATAGTTTTCTGGTAATTTACTTTATTCTTGCCTTTCCACCCTACAACCAAAGAAGGGAAGGGATACCTGCTCCCATCTCCTCTCTTGCTATTAAACAAAGGAACAGATAACTATTTGAGTGGAATGCGGTTTCTAACATTAGCAATAGGGGATACTTATCAAAAAAAAAAAAAAAAAAATTAGCAATAGGGGACATTGTGAGCAGACTTATTGGTAAGATTATGGTCTGGATTTGTTTGCAACTTGTTTATCTTTTTTCTTTTTTTGTAAGTAAGAAAGATATATATTCAAAAAACTGCTTCATGCAGAAAAAAGCATAAAGCAAACCAAAGAGTACAAAAAAGAGAAAAACAAAAAATAAAAAAGAAAATTAATTGCAAAGGAGAGAAATAAGGAACACATTGATAGAATCACTAGATGTGAGTCCCCAAGCCTTAGACCAGTCAAAAAGAGAACCACTAAGTGAAGCAAGCAACTGGTCATCAGATTTATCCATGTCCTCAAAAGTCTGCTAACATCATTCCTTCCAAATACACCACATTAAATACAATGGAATTAAATTCCAAATATTAGATGAGAACTTCCCAACCAACTCCACCAATCAAAAAGTAAATTTGCAACCGATCTTGGTAAAACCCACAAATCTCAAAAGATCTAAAGATAAAGCTCCACAACTGATGAGCCCTCTTACAATGTAGCAACAAATGGTCTATGGTCTCCCCGCAACAACAACACATAATACACCAATCAACAAAATTAAAACCCCTATTCCACGAATTATCACCCATAAAAATCTTATCCCAAGCTGCGGTCCACACAAAGAAAGAAACACACTGAAGGTGCTTTGACCTTTCATATGTCCATGCTTCCGTATGTTTGTTGTGCGAGTGGAATGACATGATTGATTTCTATATCTTGTATGATGTTATGATCCTTCCTCCACTGAATCCATGAAGTGTGGAACTAGCAACAGCCTTCCAGGTTAATTTTTCTCCTAAAAAAAGATCAAGATTTGGGGTGGGTGCCAAAGTTAGGTTTTAGGAGAGAATTTGGTGGTTGGGGAGTCACACTTCAAATGTGTGGAATATGGTTCCAGCGTGTCTTATGTGGTTAATTTGGAAGGAGCGCAATGCCTGAACTTTTAAGGAAACTGAGAGACTTGTAAACTGTGTGAAGTCTTTGCTACTTAGGACTTTGTTTGAGTGGTCCCGTATTTGGGGGTTTACGCATTGTCATTCTTTGTATTTCTTAATTTTGTTAGTCTTTCTTTTTGATTGGTTTGTATTCTTTTCAGTGCAGTGAGTTTACTATCGTAAATTCATTGTGTTTTTATTATCAATAAAGTTTGTTATTACCTATCAAAAAAAAAAAAATTAAAGATCACTTTTCTTTATTGTATTGTTTCTTATCCTTAAATGTACAACTAAGAACATCTTGGAGAAAATTTAGAGCATTTATGAGTACTTCACTTTTCATGCTCATAATGATACAACAACAAAGACTTAATCCCAAAACTTTGTGATTGGCTATGAATTCTCACTGACTAATTGGGGTTCACCACGTGTATTCTCATTTGCATCCATAATCATACTCTTTTCATGCTCAGAATGATACTGAATTTTTTATATTTGAGTTTTTTCCCTAATTTACGACATTCTTTGATCCTTCTTGCAACTGAAATGTTATCTTTGATTTACTTATTAAAAAAATAAATGAAAAGAAAAAGAAACGTTGTCTTTTGATTTTACTGTTATCTTATTCTATATTTTATTAAAGCTTTACCTCGAGAGTTCTTCTTTCTTCTTTACCTCATGTTGGCTACTTAAAGCTTCTTGAAATTTATTCTTCTGTTCTAAAGTAACCTAATAAAAATGAAAGTAACATACTAAGGTGGGTTAATTTAATGAATGAACAACTAGTTGTTCTTACAGTTGAATTTTATTCTTTAAATTTCATTTCATAAAACGAGCATCTGTTGATGAGGTTTGTCTTCGCTAGGTTTGAGTTCTTGTCTTCTTGCCTGAATTATCAAATACATATATTGCAGTTTATTTCTCTACTAATGTTTTGTTTTCTCATTGCCTTCTGACATTCAGCGCAACACAATTGGTTCTGAAGGCCCATAAAGAGGCTGTGAATTCCTTAAGTGGAAATGGTTCTGCAAAATTAGGAACAGTCGCAGCAGTAGTTGCTGCTGCCAATTCAACAGCTCTCGAATGTTCTAAAGAAATTGAATCAGCAATGCAGATTTCTTTAAGAAATGCTCTAGGAATGGTGACAAATAGAACAACTGATGGTCCAATGGATGATGTAGCAATCATGAGGGTACTCTACCTGTGCTTTCCACTTTCAATTTTATAGCAGTGATACTATGTCCTAATTTCAGTTATGGATTGCATATCCAATAATATTTATGGATTGCATATCCAATAATATTTATATAAAGATCAGACTCTTATTGCTTTTGTACTTCATCAATAACATGTTTATGGTGATTAATGCCTTCATTTGATATTCAGGTGCATAGGATGAAATATAATCTTGTCATTTCTGCAGTTACAATAGATTTATATCCTGCAATTTCTCTTTAATTGTTTGACAAACTTGAAAATGCAAGTTCGTAATTTTTTTTTAAAAAAAAACCTCCTTGGAAATGTACATTCCTCATCACTTGTAAATGCATTTGCTGTTGTTTGACTGCCTCTGATCATTGAGTAGATAGATGGAAAAATCTAGGAGGCATAGCTAGAATGTCCTCTCTCATGTTTCTACAAGGAATATTTAATTTGTAATAGTTAAGACATGCCAGTATATGCCTTTGTATTGGTTCAAGGGATATAGAGTTACTGCAAATATTTATTTTTTATTTGTGCCAATAAATTACCTAATTGACTGGTTCTGGCTTTGTGGCAATTTTATTTTCCTTGAGAAGAAGAAGAAGGGTTGGAAGGACATAGGATCCTGGACATTGCAAGGCTTATGAGTCATGAGTTACAAAAACTTTAACATCCCCCCCTCCCCCCGCTTTCTTTTCCCAAAACTAGGAAAGAAAAGGGTTGTAATCAGATTAATATTTTTTGAAATATTGGTTTCAAAATTAAGAGTGCTCAGGCTCAGCCTTTAAATTATTTTTATCCTAATAAATGCCTTAATATTCTCAGAATTTTCAGACGATTTACTTTAAGTTTATGAAGTTACATAGAATTAGACATTGAACGATTTTGGACTATCAAAATTGGTACAAATGAAAGTACAGAGGTACATACTGCTCATTCGCTAAAAAAGTTCTATGTTGTGTATATAGTGTTTTCAATCTATCAGACAATTTATGTTCATTAAAATCTAAAAATTGATTATCTTGAGAAACCCAGTTTCTTGAAACTGAGACATAAAATCTGATCTAGAAGACAAATTATAAAATATATGTAGAGCCTTGTTTCTCTTTTTGTACAGTTAAGAAGCAGTTAAGTGCACCAGAAGCATGATACTAGGCAGACAACTTTAGCAAGAAATAGCAATAGCTTCTAGTAGAATAGTGGTAGAGAACTCTTTGTTTTCATATTATTATTATTGAACTTTGGAAAGTAGAAGCAATGGAAAAATATGCATAATTGTTAGGTGCTATTTGATGACTAGGCAAAATTTGGGGGTTTGGATAATGGCATATAAGCATCCTGTAGAGTCATCCACTATTTTATGGCTGCAATTAATGTTGATTTGTCTTGGCTAAGGAATTTATGAACAGGTTGATGAAGAATGTCTTTGTGATGGGCCTTGTGTGTATTTTCTTGTTTGTGGATATGCCCTCGCCTCAATTTAAGCTAGTCTTGCATGGTCATTGAATAAACGAATACGTGTTTGGGTCCCATAATTTTGAGTTGTCATGTAAATCAAGCTGGCTTGGCTCCTTAAAGGTGCCTTTTATTATAAGACCACTTATACTCTATGGTACTAAATATTGGATGTAACAGAGTGATATTTTGGGTGGGATAGAATGTCAAAAAAGAATACATGTGACTGACCCTAGTCTTTTGAAGATCCATAGCCAAACCCAAAGTTTTGGGACCAAGGTTTAGTGGTTGATGTTGTTATGGTCCTGTTTGAGCCTGGCCTTGCTTGGCATGTTGGCACCATCTTGGGGTTCTTATCCCTTTTAAGTCTTTCTTATATGTATATATATTGCTTTTGTTTTTGTTTTCTTGCTAAGCTTATTCCTTTAAAGTCATCGCTAATCCTGCAAGTCTATTTGGTCTTTAATTTAACCTAGATTTGATTCTTTAACTGTGTGAGTACATCTTGCAGGAGACACTACGAGTTAAGGATGAGGAACTGCACAATTTGGCTCAGGACCTTCGTGCACGGGATTCAACAATAAGAGAAATTGCTGAGAAATTATCTGAGACAGCTGAAGCTGCTGAGTCTGCTGCATCTGCAGCTCATACAATGGATGAACAAAGAAGAATTGCATGTGCAGAAATTGAGCGTGTTAAAAGAGATTCCGAGAAGCAGCTGGAGTCATGTGTGGCAAAGGTACTTTGTTGATTGCTCATTGCATAGTATTGATAAAACCTGATATGGAGTAAACAGCTTAAAAAGAATCCTGTGCCAATGGCCATGTATATCTCCTAACTTCCCTATTATTTAATTCTACTTGCACAAAATGCTGTTGTGATTTTAGATGTCGCTTTTTAATTGTCTCTCTATATTTTGGCTTTCATTTGACTTGTAGCTAAAAGAGTACGAACAAAAGGTTATGACCTTGAGTAGAGAAAAGGATCAATTGATCAAGCAGAGAGACTCTGCTAATCAGGAGGCTCATATGTGGCGTTCTGAGCTTGCAAAAGCTAGAGAGCGTGTTGTTATATTAGAAGCAGCTGTTGTGAGAGCAGAGGAAAAGGTCAGGGTTGCAGAGGCAGATGCTGAATCTAGAATAAAGGAGGCAGTACAGAAAGAGTCAGCTGCTGTGAAGGAAAAGCAAGAGCTTCTGGCATATGTAAATAAGTTACAAACACAACTCCAAAGGTTTAGCATCTTAACCCTTTTATCCATACACGTAGTACTCAGGGATCATTCTGGATCAATCCCAATTTTATTCTGCTCGATGTAAGGCCCCTTGTTACAGGAAAAAGACTTGATAAAGTACTCTTTTTTTTTTATAAGTAACATGATAAAGTACTAATGACACTGATGTAAAACAACTAATCAAGCAATAGAACTGGAGAGAGAGGGAGAGGAAAAAAACCCAACTAAAAATTAAACTAAACTAAATTGAAAATGATGTGAGTTCTCATCCATGTAAAAGTGGAACTAATAGGTAAGAAAAAGGATAAAGTTTTACCAAAACACGAAGTATGGAAAAGAAAAGAAGGAGTTTATAAAGATTTTCATTTTCAAATTTTTTATTTTGTGTATATGTCTCACTGAGTATTTCGGGATATGATTTGAGTTTTACTTCCACCCAAAGAATTTCCCAAGCATGATCATGTCAAAATGATAGTTAATGTGAACAGTTATGCTAGATGTTATTTTTTTCTCATGTTCAAGCAATAACCTGTGTCTCTCTAGATAATGCATTTCTCCTGTATTGTTATTATTCTCTACAGCTCACATAGTGTGACAATTATGTAATTTGTTAATGATATGAGGAACTACTGCTATAGTTTAGTCATTTTCTCCCCTTGTTTTTGACATGTCTAGGCTCAGCATGTTTGGCCTACATGTAGACCACTCTTGATTCCAAAATTTTCCATTAAAGTTACATCTGTAGTATTAGACTATAATATAAAAAGCAATGAAAAAATTGTTTGTTACTTTTTCGGGATTAATAATCAAAATTTAATTATTTTTTTTCTTAACAGACATCATATTGATACTAAGCAAGTCTTTGAGGAGAAGACCGAGTCTTGCTCAAGTATTGATAACACGCTTCCACTGACAAAGCATGTAGACTTGTCGGAGGAGAATGTGGATAAAGCATGTCTCAGTGTTTCTAGGGCAGTCCCAGTTCCTGGGGAGAGTGTAGTCCACGTGGCAGCAGATCAGGTCAACCTCCGGCCAATTGGAGATGGTGAATGGAGCGATATTCAGGCAACAGAGGCAAGGATAGCTGATGTAAGAGAAGTTGCTCCTGAGATTGAAGGAAGCAGCTTGGATATTCCTGTTGTTAGCCAACCAGTTAATAACCACCATGAACAAGGAGCAAACTCTTTTCATCAACCTTGATATTAAATATCCACAATTACATAAGCAAAAATTTTCAAATGTAGGGATTGGCACACATTCAGTTACAGGAAAATGTGAACTTTCTCGACCTATTTCTTTTCCTTCTATTTCTTTCATGATTGAGCTATGAACAGGGTAAACTGATATCTATGTAATGGTATTCGATTCCTTCCCAGTGGAGGACAGTTAATATAAAGTGTACTTCTAGAGCTTCTCAATAAACCATTTTTTGATATTTGTACAAACAGCCTACTTTGAAGTGTTCTTTGCATGACCTTGTAATAGTTTGCTTACCTTTGGCTTGTCTCTGATTCCTCGTTTTCTTCTTATTAAAAGTCCTGCCTGGTGACCAAAGCAGCATCAATGGAATGTTGTAAAGTAATATTGATATCCAAGAAATCATCCAGATTTTGCATGTCTTCCCCTTCTCTGAGCATTCTCATCTCCTGTTACAGTAGCTAATACCATCTATTTGTTTATTTCCACTCCCAGGCCTTACAACTTTCACTACATAAGCTAATAGATCCTTTGCTTTCGGAGGAACTATGAGGACACTAGACTTACTGCAAACCGTTTCATGACTGAACATTTGTGCATCCACTGACATCCGTTCAAGCAAGACCTTTGACCAGATATTATCTTCATTTTGAGTCTTTTGCTGAGTTAGTTTATTTTCCTTCGGAATCCAAACTTTGCTTTTCATTTCTTTGCAAGGCATTTGTGGAATGACCAAACGCCTTACAATGAGTGCAGCGAGGAAGTTTCAATGGATATTCTAGCAGAGGTCTGGGAATATGCACTTTTAACTAAGAAATTTACATCCTTTGCTTGAGTCCATAACACCCTATCATCATGCTTGAGACCCCTGAACGGGATTCCTAGTATCATATGTATCTCATGCGGCTGGAAATTTTAATTTAGAATATCTATTGTAATTACTTTGTGTGTTTGCACGAGGGGAGACTACACACACTCAAAAAAATAGGTAGGCTCTTGAAGAGTTTTGGATACACTTGTTAACATCTCAACATTGTATATGGAAGTTGTATACAATGCCAACTTCTATAGAGACATTGGTTAACCACACCCCGTTCATCCAAATGCGTCTATAGAAGCTTACCAATCTCATTATTATTTACTAATATGGCTCAAACATGTTGATGTCTGATATTCGGTTTTTTTTAAAAAATAACCATAAAACACATTCTATATTATAAGTTAGACAACGTTTGAAACATATTGTATATCTAACAATTCGAGTTCAGTAGACTCGATTTACCCAGAAAGGAGACGTGGACAAAGTACAAAATCGAGTTTACTGAACTCGATTTCTATACATAGAAATCGAGTTCAGTGAACTCGATTTCTGTGTATAGAAACTGAGTTTAACAAACTCGGTTTCTGTACATAGAAATCGAGTTTATTAAAATCGATTTCTATGTAAATCAAACACTCATCCTCTGCTCAAAAAATCCAGAGAACGAAGAAGAGAAGCAACGGAGAGAGTTCAAAATGAAGAAGAAAGAAGCAACGAATGAAACCCAAGCGCCGATTCTGACCAAACCCAGGCGCCTGAAACTTCATCGTTTTTGCATCGTCGCGGCGGCGAAAGCTTCATCGTTTTTGCATCGTCGCAGCGGCGATTTTGTCCAAACCCAGGCGCTTGAAGCTTCAGGCGCCTGGGTTTGGTCAGATCGACGCTTGGGTTTGGTCAGAATCGCCGCCGCGACGATGCAAAAACGATCCGATCTCTGCGTTTTGCATCGCCTGAAGCTTCAGGCGCCTGGGTTTGGTCAGATCGGCGCTTGGGTTTGGTCAGAATCGGCGCCTGGGTTTTCATTCGTTGCTTCTTTCTTCTTCATTTTGAACTCTCCGTTGCTTCTCTCTTCTTCGTTCTCTGGATTTTTTGAGCAGAGGATGAGTGTTTGATTTACATAGAAATCGATTTTAATAAACTCGATTTCTATGTACAGAAACCGAGTTTGTTAAACTCGGTTTCTATACACAGAAATCGAGTTCACTGAACTCGATTTCTATGTATAGAAATCGAGTTCAGTAAACTCGATTTTGTACTTTGTCCACGTCGCCTTTCTGGGTAAATCGAGTCTACTGAACTCGAATTGTTAGATATGCAATATGTTTCAAACGTTGTCTAACTTATAATATAGAATGTGTTTTATGGTTATTTTTTTAAAAAAACCCTGATATTCTTTTGACAATTGAAAAACATCTTCACCTAAATTGGAACATTTTTTGTTCTGAATCATACCCAAAACTGGAACCTTGGACAAGCAAAGACGAAGTAATTGTATTTTTGGTTCATTTTCCAAGAATTCAAGTTTTTTTTTTTTTTTGTGCCACATCTTTATTTATTTTTATTATTATTTCTATGTATCCAGAACTCTTCAAGAGCCTATTTATTTTTTTAAGTGTGTGTAGTCTTCCCTCACGCACACACACTAAGTTTTTTTTTTTTTTGAGAAACCACACACTAAGTTATTGCAATAGATATTCTAAATCAAAATTTCTAGCTGCATAAGATACATATGATATGATACTGAGAATTCCACTCGGGGTTCTCAAGCATGATGATAGGATGCTATGGACTCAGACAAAGAATGTAAAATTTTTAGTTTAAAGTACATATTCCCAAACTTTTGCTTGAATCAATTCTACCTTGGGGAGAGCCATTGATCAAGATAGAGAAGTTGATATGCACGGGTGAATCCACGCTATGAATTTATCACATAATCCAAAATTTTTAATTACCTTGATAAAAAAAAAAAAAAAAAAAATCCTATTACATTAGGTCATATGCTTTGCCTCATGTCCAATTTGATGCCCAACAATCGTTCATTTCCTTTTTTTGCCTTGAAGCTATGGATGATTTCCTACACTAATCCATGACCAAATTCTCTAAGATTTGTCCACCAAGGACAAATGCTAATTTGGTTTTATTTAGTTTGGCAGCATCTTGGATATGATTTTATGCACAACATTGCATAAGTTTATAGGGTGAAATTGGTCAAAGTTGTTTGCAAGTCGTTTCTTCGGGTTAAGGGTAATGAATGTATAGTTAAACTCTCCAAGAGAAAGACCCCCCAACACCCCTACTGAATATCCATAGGAACAAAAAAAAAAAAAAATCACAACTTAACATAATCATTTCAAGAACTTTTAGTACTTGTAAAAAGCTTATGTAGATGAGTATATGAAAGAAGTACAAAAGAAATATACATTACACGGAGCATCTCAATTTTTTTATATAAAATAGAACAACATGGCCTAATTATTTTCCAATTTTATTTATCTAATTTATTTATTATGTTATTTCTATCATATTTTTGTATATTTAAGGAATATCATGGATTGAGGAGCAACATATCGTAGCCAAATTGACTGAATAGACCAAAATAAACTGAATGGACCGAAGTGGACTGTATGAACCAAACTAGACCGGAATTGACCAAGTGGACCAGACGAACAAAACTAGACTGAATAACCGAAATTGACTAAATTTGACTGAAATGACACACTGAGGCTCAATAAGAATGAAGTAACAATAAATATTATGCTTCAACTAATATATATATATATATATATATATATAAATTTTTGGAGAAGCAAAACAGTCATCCCAAAATAAATAATGGTATATATAGTGCACCATAAATGGTTTGCCAATGTTTGAATGCAATAAGATGCTCTCCAATAATGCTTTATGAGAGTACTGGCATTCTGTCATGTCATATCTTGGGCCTTGAGGAGCTCCATTTGATTGATCACTTCCTTTAATCTACTACTTGGTTGGAATTTCAAACTCTTACATTTTCCTCATTCTTTATGCATATGCGGAGGGGTTGCTGGTTGGGAAGATTGGCTCCTTATCTATTAATGATGGTTAGCTGAATAGTGTGTGTTAGGGTCATATTTTATGTAATTGGCTAATCTTTGATAAAATACATTTTACTTATAATTGGGTAGATTTAGGTTGGGTTTAATACGTCAAGAAATATATTGTTCAAGCATATCAAATGTTCGTATTAAAGACATGAAGATTGATCTAAGAAACAAGTGAAGAAAAGCCGTTTTATTAAGTCTCGACAGATAGCTCAATAGATACTACTATTGAGACTAAATGAAATGCTCGATAGATGGCTCGATAGAAGCTCAATCTATCGAGAATTAAGATTTTCAATCTGAAATTTGGCCAAAGCTTATGTATTTGTTTAGGGTTTCTTTATACACAACCCTAGACATATATAAGACTTATTTTAAGAGCCGTCACACATGGATACAAAGACCAAAGAG
Organism: Quercus lobata; assembly: GCF_001633185.2. Classification (NCBI taxonomy): domain Eukaryota; kingdom Viridiplantae; phylum Streptophyta; class Magnoliopsida; order Fagales; family Fagaceae; genus Quercus; species Quercus lobata. The sequence goes on from NW_022154718.1 coordinate 36,631, forward strand.
TTTATTTTTCTCTATGAGAAGCTACTGCGTTTGTAAGCCATAGGGTTTTGTAACCAAGTGCTTCCTGATCTCCATTGTTAATGAAGTGAAAAATTTTGTAGCCAACAACATCCATTCAAGTTGCTGGAGTTAGTCACGTACTGGGATCTATGCAAAAGGGTTAGTCACAAATTCGAGATTTGTGCATCAAGGGAAAGAAGTCTACTACAAGATCAAGCCTAATTGGGTATTGGAGTAAGGGTTTAACTATAGGTTGATATTTCAGGATAGACTAGGGTAGTGGTAAGATTCCTTATATTTGTGACCATTTGATTGTTGATTAGTGGATTCTTGGGAGTGGTGACCTTAAAATCACCCAATGGGGTTTTTGCCTTGCGAAAGATTTTTCCCATTTGTCAACAAATTACCGTACCAAATTTATTTTCTGCTGCATTTGGTATTTTTGATGATTTGTTGGTGCCTCCACTGCTTGCATGCAATTTAACTTAATTAATAAACTTGAATAATTGAATTAATTAACCGAGTCAAACTATCTTAATCCAACACTCTACTCCCTTTCTGTCAACATTTTGGTGCTCGTGAGATCCCTAACCTATTGGCTACCTTATAAAAATTCTTGTGAAGATTATATTTATCTGCAGAATGACAAATCTGATCTAACTTCTTGGATTTATATATATATATATATATCTCTCTCTCTAAGAAGCTATTATCCTAATGTTTTGTTGCGTCTTTTAACTGTGGACACAAGTTGGGTTATGGTTGTATTATGGAGTTAACCTCAAGTCTATAAAGTAATGCTTTTTACGGGTGAGAAAAGTACAACCAGTCCAAACCACATATGGAAATATATAATTATCACAATATTCTTTATTTTATAATACAAAAAAAAAAAAAAATCTCCTATAAAGTTATTAATGCTGTGAAAGTATAGTTAGAATGTATGTAACTTGATCACAGGAAAATTATTATATATTCCTAGAATACAACGACGTAATACTTCATTTTTTCACATAAATAGTGGATCATACTATGAATTTAATTAGTAAGATACACTATTATGTGATATGAGGAAGAATCGTGCCATTGTATTCCAAAAATACTAAATAATTAATCTGACTCATGAAACATGACATTTATTAAAGTTCATAACTACTGTTAACCAAACCAAACCCCCCCTACCCTCCCCTCCACCCACCCCAAGAACTAAAAAAAAACAAAGAAAATAAAAAGAAGGAGACAAGTAAGAATGCTCTCCTCATCTGCTCATCTACAGTTGTACACTTGGGATGGATCACTAGCTAGCTGAACCACTGGCCTGAGCTCGTCCCAGTTTCCTTTTGTAAAGAAATCATCGCCACTGGGGTTCCAAAAGTTTGAATAAGATGGTGTAAATGGAACTTGATTTAGAGTATTCAAATGACCCACAAAATAATGGTTCCTTTCATCAACTTGTTGGATATACGGCTTGCATTCATTATGTTGTTGGAAAACAGAGTCTTCAAAACTTATGTATGGTTCATTATTGTCAGAGTCCAAACTGCATGTTTTAGGACTTGAATCAGTTAGATTTTGTTTGGTGCTGGTCTCTTTCCAATTTGGTGCATACTTCTTGTAAGATGGGATTCGTTTGAATATTCGGCAAAGTGTCCAAACTTCCTGCAAAACCGTTTAGAGAAAATTGAAAAAAATTAGCTTTGTCTGTTTTGCTTAGAATCAGAAACTGACAAATATTTTATCAAAATAGCTGTACACTTTTGACGTTTCTTCCTTGGCAACCAACATAGTCATGTAAGAAAATAAGTTTTGGACTGAGCAACCGAGGTTTAAAAAGCGATTAGATGGAATAATAGCATAAGTTAAGGAAGTGGTCAATGTAATATATAATCCCTTTTGTCTGCGCTGTTCAAAGACCTTGATTCATGGGTTCAACGGTTTGACTGTCTTTCACAAAAGAGTCCATAGGGCCTAAAACAGCATTAAGAAATGCGGTCCATTTAAATGGTTATGCTGCATAGCTGTTTAACTTGTCAATTTAGCACCCATTTTATCGCATATTCAATTTCTTTTGACAGCAAATGAATGCGAGGATGATATTAATACCTACTATTTTTTTCTTAGATTAAATTGAAATTTTTAAATTTGAGATGTTAAAGTCAAACTTAGCCGAATTCCAGGATTGAAAAGTATATGTATTTTAAACTAAAATCTATGTTGACGTAATACAATAAAACTTAATGTCTATATATAATCACTTATGAGTTCTGAAATAGTGAAATATTTCCCGCCTGAATCATGGATATTGTTGCTTGTCGTCTAGGAAAAGGTACACATCAACTACTTTTTTTAATTTTTAGCATACCTTGGTGTGAAAACATTAAAAAAATGCGAAAGTGGCGCAGCTAATTTAGAACAAAACTTAAGGGTAATAAGATAAATGAGAAGAATATTCTTACAGCTTCTTGAGCACTATTGGCATTAGTGAGGTTGCTACATTTCCCATTTGGTGGAAGACGAAACTCATGCATCATCCAATCAGTTTTGGTGCCTTTACCAGCACTTCCACGGTAGTAGACTAAGGACTTCTTGAGGCCAATGCATTCATGAGGTTCTTGGACTGAATATATGGGTTTGTCTATACCTGTGGCTTTCCAAAACCCTGACCCTGTGACTCTGTTTGGTCTTATGCTGTTCCTATACTTCCTCCCTCTTATGCAGAAGAAATACCATTCTTTGTCCCCCACAGTACTAACTTCTTCATATTTTAACAAAAGAAGATCAATAAGAAGCAAGTCCATGATACAATTAAAATTAATATATATAGGAAGCAAGATATATTATGAGGTCAGTCATGGCATGCCAACAGATTTAAACTATGAGGTTAGTTGTAGATGCTGGCGAATTCAACTTGAAATAAATACTAAATTTAGGTCTTGGATAGTAAAATGTGGTAGGTAATGTAGAATCAAGATAAATAACATTGACATTATTAGCATATGAAGAAAAGGGAATATTTCTTCATCTCTTTCATGTGGCACTGATGTCAAGAAGAGGAAAATGCAAAGAAACCGTGCAGTTTTGTCTCATCTTGGAACTAAAATATGAATCAAAGGAACATTAGGAGAATTTTGTGGCCTCAGGTGCTTGCTTTCCATGAACCTTACATTGTGGTCGATAAGGGAGATCTTTAATATATGTTGTGTTTAAAGACTACTTAAGTCCCCTAGATCCTATGCTTATTCTAGAGTAAAAACAAATGGAACTTATATATTCATATATCATGGTGATTGCATATACTTAAGTTGCTAGCTCCTTTAAGCAGCTTCTAAATAACATTTTATCATTTTCATATTTTAAATAAGGAGATTTTCTTTTCACCTTTTAAAATTTGCACATGAACACTTTAATTATGAGTATTATGTAAATTTAAACAGTAGATATAAATAAGCGTAAAACAATATTTCCCTTTATATTATTATCGTCTTACAACTTGATGTGAGTATATTTTTTTCCCCTTACTATTAGGGAGAGAAGAAGTCAAGAGTCGTATAATTTAATTAACACTTTCTCATGTATAAAATGCTTGGAAGTATAAAAGAGAGAAAGGGGTTTGAACTGTGAATTTGAACCCAAGTCTTTTCGCATGAAGAGAATTGGGTAATATCAAAATTTGAAATATTTCTCTTAAAAACTAAACATATTATATACAGTTGAATGATAATCCTACTGAGCCTTCTAAACATTCATGATCGTTCTCTCTCTCTCTCTCTCTCTCTCTCTCTCTCTCTCTCTATATATATATATATATATGTATATATGTTTGTGTGTGTGTTTTGAAATAAAGGTTTGAAATTATTACATAACAATATTAGTTTTACAATATACTTTTATGGAATTTGTGACAGATAGAGATTTTAAACCCTATGGTTTCATTCGATCATTTGAGTAAAAGAGTGGGAAGAGAATAAATGAAAGCAAGTGTTGTACTTGCTTTCTTACTTTGATGATGAGTTATATTATGTTATATATATACACGTTCATGTGTAAGAGATGAAAATTATTGTCAGCAGTATCCAGTTAACTTCATCAACTGCCCTGAGTTTAAATTACAGTTGAAACTTTTCCACAAAAAAGAAGAAGAAGACTATACATAGTATATAGATCGATACAACAAAACTGATGATAAGAGCTATAGCTAGCTAGCAGATCTTACTTGGAAGATCCCATGGATCATATTTGTAGATATCAATTTGTTTGATGAGTTCAATACTGATTGGTTTCTTCTCCACCTTTCGTCTCAAATAAAACCCAACAAGCTCTTCATCAGTTGGATGAAATCGAAACCCTGGAAGCATAACTTCATTGTCTTCATCGTTATTGTTCTCTGTAGAACTCACCTTTGCTACCTCCATATCTCTCTGGTACTTCTAAGTTCTACCTGTGTGCTGTGGTTTCAATTAGTATCGAAGTAGAAGCTTCTTATAAGGTGTGCCGTCTGGAAGAAGTCTTTGGTGTACTAATAATTCATGACTAAATGAATTAATTAACAAAGTAAATGTTTGATTTTTTAGATATTTTTTTTCTTATGTGATTTTTTAGAATTAAAAAAAAAAAAAAAGTTTCATAGTTCAATAGGTTTGATGTGGAATATAAAAAATCATGAGACATTGGCCTTGAAATTTGGAATTAATAAGTGTGAAAGTCAACCTGAGTGGGCATCACATTTTGACTTAGGCAGGCTAACTTACACAAGCATAGAGAAAAATTCAAAGTTGAAGCTTTCACAAACAGATTAATGTTGGGAAAAAGATTTGAAAGCTATACCATGATCAGTCTACAATCATGTCTAGAAGACACATTGACGAATTTCTCATTAACACCAAGGCTACTATGCCATCCAGCATAAACTTTGGCCCTCCTTTATAGACTAGGTTGTCAAACTTGGAAAAATAAAAGGTTTGTCAGACTTGGAAACACAAGGTTGAGAAAAAGGGGTTTTTTCCTGTTCTGGAAAAGGGGTGTTTTTTCTGTTCTTACTCCACCTTGTCTGTGGAGTCTTATTTCTCCTCAGGAAAATGTAAAAGATAATAATACTATTCTAGAAAAAAAAAAAAATTATAACTGATGTGATATTAAATGTAATTAGTATCACATCAAATAATATAGTAAATAAATTTCTTAATTTCTTATTGTGTTTAAAAATTGACATATTATGGGTTCTAATTAGTTGAACATACAAAGTTTTTTATTATCAAATATAAGATTTTGGCTCAAAACTCTGTTTACGCCAAATATCTATTAGTGTCTTAATTTAATAATAAAAAAACAATTATTAGGAAGCATATGCCATGCATATATTGAAATTGTTTAAATGAATCTATAAATAATAATAATAATAACAACACATCAATTTATAAAACTTATGTAAAAATGTGTGTGATATGTCTAGTATCACTTCTTCTCTCCTAAAGCCACACAAGACATGCATACTTTCAAAACTAAAATCTAAACCCAAGTGCCCTATCATTTTTTTTTTTAAGCTGGTCTCTTTGTGACACCTATTTGGACTGCAAGAAAGAGAAAGGTGAAAGGTACAACCTATTCTTTATTTGATCGTCTTACTAAATAATGGCATTATACATTCCCTGATTTCATGACAGCTTAATTTTCTCCTTGAAGTTGTATGAACAGTTAGCAACTTAGATCTTGGATTGTGAGATTTGAACAATAATAATGATCCGTGAAGTTTTACTATGATACAATAATAGGTTGAATATTAACATTAATCGAAGATTTCAAATTTCTGGATTTGAGCAAATTAACAATGTCAAATCAATCGCTTGCTGAGCTTTTTATTATTACTTGATGTAGGGTTTGACCACTTAACAAATTGTACATTTGTACTAATTCTTTAATATTCCAATATAAATAATATATATGTATAGTTGTTTTAATAATGGACATATTACTCTCATTTTGACTTGGTCACTACTCGCCAGCATTAAAAATTAAAAAAAAAAATATATCGAATCAAGTCTTTGAACTATTACTTTCTCAAAAAAAAAAAAAGTCTTTGAATTATTTAATTTATCGTAATTAATTATTCCGTGCCTCACTAACACCAATAGATCAAGTTCAAGTGTCATGTTAATTGATTCTCAAAAAATAAGTGTCATGTTAATTTTTTTTTTTTTGGTAAAAAAGTGTCATGTTAATTAAATGTAACAATCTAACGCTAATTTGGCAACTGTAAATCACTATATCCTTATAAACCCGTTCAAACTTCAAATCTGTTATGTATGCATTAATGGGATCGGGCCGGTGGTGACCAACATGGTCATAACCTCGTATGTTGGGTGTGAGCAACTTTATGTGAACCATTCTTCTTCTAACTTAATGTAAAACTTCAATTGCCCTCATCATTATTTTTTTTAATGATTTAATAGTTTTTATACAAAACTATTTTGGTCTAATCTAAGTGTATATATATGTAAAACTTCCTTTTAAAGACTTGAACTCTGACTCTTACCCTTCATCACCTCAAAAGAACTTTGTACTTATAAATTAATGATTTGATAGTTGAGGGAGTGGATTTTGAACTTGGATGATACCCTTGTGTGGTGGGTGTGACTTGTGAGTAGGTTTATGTGAACCTCTTTCTTTTTTTCTTTTCTTTTTTGAAACCATATGTAAAACTTTGATAACCCTCATCATTTCCTTTTCATTTTATAATTTATTAGTTGGAGGAGCGAGCTGTAAATGCTAGATGTCTCCGTTTAAAACATTAAGAGCTATTCTCATCATTATTAATTCATAATGTTATACCATTTTATTTATTTACTATTAGCTATTCATCCAAAAAAAAAAGTTATATAATGTTAGTCAAGAGCATGTAACTCAATTGATACATTTTGATATTTTCAATTAGTGTTTAAATCTCTCACCCTCATTAAAATCATCAAATTATCAACAGGAAAAAAAAATTAATGATACACATTACACACGGGTTTAACTCAACTATTCAATTATAAAAAAATAATTATCATTCATAAATTTCAAGGATCTTATCCTATGAAAAATAAAAATAGAAAACTACACACTACTCATTTGTGTTAGTGAGTACTGAGTAGAGAGAAAGGGTGTTATTAGGATAATTTTTTCATAATTCAATAATTATAATGATAAGAAAAGGGAATTTAACCCTAATTCTCTTAATAAAAAAGAACATATTATATTATTAAATTATAAAACTCTTACTTAATTAGTTCTTGTAAATAATCTTATTGTTGAACTTGATGCCTTAAGTGTTGTGTTGCTCATGAACAATAACACTACTAATTTGTTAATGGAGCATTTGTTAATTGATTGTAGGAACTTGTTAAAGGTAATACCTAACAAGCAAATAATCCATGCCTATCGAGAAACCAACCAATACATTGATGCATTGGCCAAATTGGGAGCAAGCTGTTTATCATCTTTTGCTGTATTTTTAAATCCACCGCTTAGGGTGAAAAGAATCCTAGCTTAAGATAAACCTAATATGTACTGTAATAGACCGGTTAATTTCTAATTTTATGCAATATTCATAGTTAACTCCAAAAAAAAAAAGAAAAATTCTTGTAAATTTTAGAGACCATAATAAAAAGAGGTTTTTCTTGGATTCTCCCATATTGATTGTCATTTGTCAATGCGCTCGTTAGGCATAATTTCAACCAATTCACATCACAGAAACAGGTGCTCCTATCTTTTCATGACTATCGTGCAATATGCGTATTGTGTACATCATTGTGACGTGAGTGACGTGACAAACATACATACTGACATAAAACATAATAGTCATTACTACAGCCCATGACTTTATTGACACGGTTATATACGTACGAAACTTACTATACATAGGCATCGCAAAAAGTAATCTAATACAGGGAGATTTGTACGGCTGAAATCGCAACAATTTTACAATAATTTTATAAGAGATTTAGGTGATAACAAAGTCGAGATAGTTACTTGTTACTGACTATCATTTCAAGTCTATCAATAATATTATTATTTTATTCTTAACAATTTAGAGTTTGTTTAAGATTCATTTATTTTGTTAAAATTTTACTGAAAATATTATAGATAAAATTAAAAATTAGCTAAAATAGTATAGTGAGATTCACGAATAGTATTAAAAAGTACAATGAAACTATAAATGGTAACAAAAATAAATTAAATAGTAAAATAAGTTGACTTTTTAATTTTTACCAAACATATACTTAGGGTCTATTTAGATATTATTTATTGCTGAAAACTAAAAATACTATAAAAAAATAATTTTTAAATATATAAATAGTATCGTGAAACTCACACAAAATGCACGGGACGCAAACGTGGAGGAAAAAACATGTGTCCAAACGTGCACTTAATATTTGAGTTTTATTATAAAATTATTGTAAAAATATTGTTTCCTATCCACATGGGTTTGAACTTGAATAATGAATATGGTCAATTCTCATTTGGCTTACGTTTTCTAAATCTAATTTCTACAGTTTTTTTTTTTCTCTCTTTGGACATTTCTCTTCTAATTTGACAGCTATATGAGGTCATATGAGGAGGAAAAAAGAGTAGTCACAATGCCAAGTACATCTGTACGGTGATCTAATTCCAATTGTACAATGGTGCAAAATTTCAAGACGAGTAGCACTATGACCTATCTACAAAAGAAATTAAAAATAAAAAGTAGTACTATGACCAAAATGAAAAATAGATAGTTACCTAACCCAGGAAAGATCAAAGCATAAAACAAGTTAGGCAATCTAGCACGGATACTTCACTAAACACTTCAGAGACTCCCAACAAAGACCCAAGAAGAAACACCATTACTTCTTTGTTACAATACATTGTAACAGATTTAAGTCTGCTTATTGATCCTAATTCAACCATGCCTTTTCCTGGGATTGTTTTCTTTCTAATAATAATGCACTCTTCGAGTTTTCTTTTTCAGAGTTGGTTGAATGCACAAATAATCAAAGACAAAAATGCACCTGGTGCACAAATTATGCGCTTGGAAAGGCATAAAGTAATCATGTATACCAAACTCAATGCAAAAAAATTCTACTGACTTTTGGTTTTGAGGATTTAAAATGAATTAATTTATTACTTGATATGAATTTTTAACAACATACATAGATTTGGGGTTCTATAGGTATATGTTCAACCAAAAAAAAAAAGTGTTATGAATTTTGAAATAACATGTTACACTTAAATCATTTTAAATTCACATATTAATTAGTTTAAATTCATCTACGAATGTTATAAATAGAAAAAAAAATGGTAGTTTTGATACTATATTCAAGTAATTTAAACCAAAAAATAAAATCCAAAACCTTCTACTCAAATACTTCCACCCAATAAATATTAAATAGTAATGTATTTAGGAGACATTTGTCACAACTTACAAATCAATATAGCCCAATTGGAAAACACTTAGAGAAAGGATTGGCTTGCAAATTTTTTTGGAGCATAATTACATGTTTAGGCTAGTCTTAGTTAATATGATAATATAGTGCAGTGAATTAAAGAATGATTTGAGTTCATCAAAGGGGCAATAATTGATCAGTAGATCTAGCTAATTTTTAAAGAGCAAGTTCTCCAAAATTATTCAGATGTCTTCAATAAAATAGGCGAACTCTTATATAATGTCCATAATATGATAATAATACTCCTGAAGAAATAGAAAATGATTAAAGTAGTAAATAGGATTTTAATTTGGTAAGATTGAGATAAAAATAGGCATGATATACTGATAAAATTAGAAATTAATTATACTTTTTTTTAGTAATTAATTTACTTAAAGGGTCTCAATTTGTTGTGAAGAAATATCTGTTTTTTAGTTGGAATTATGGTCGTATGTCCTATTCAAGATATATACACAAACACAAGTATAAGTTCTTGTAAAGTGTGAGGGTAAAGATTAGAATTCAAGTCTCCAAGAGGGAGTTTCACACACATATACATTTATATTAGGCTAAAGTAAAGTTTTTATTTAGTAAAAGAAAAGATACTTACGCAAACACCCAAAAATAGAAATAAATTCGTAGCTTTGAATGGACAAACGTTCTATTCTCAAGAAGATCAAGATCAACAGGCCGCCATATTAGACACCATAGACTGTTTCTAGCTGTGAGGAAATAGTAATGATATTTTCCATCAAAACAAAATTCCAAGAAAGAGTTAAAGTGCCCTGAAAAGCTATTCAACTTCCATGATGTGAAGTTGAGACCAAGTAGCTGTATTAGTACTAAGATCCAAAAATGCTAAATTAAATATGTGAAAACAAGAAATTAAGCTTAATTGGATTTAGTAAAAACAATTAAGTAATTGGTAGTCCTATTTTGTTCTTGTTTGTTTTAAACTTTGTACTGCTTCCTGGTATAAAGAAGATCTCATATTCAACAAAATAATGATAATAATAATGACAATAGAAAAAAGAATTTCAGAGAAAAACAGTGAAACCTTTAAAACAGCGGCTGGGTATCTTGACTGGCTATAATTTTATTGCAAACCTTTGGCACTTTTTAATTAAAAGTAAGAGTGAGTCAGGTACTCAGCTTAATTAGACACTTAGACCCAATTTGCATATTAATTAATTTTCATTAACATCATACTAATACATAAGAAATTAGGCTGGATTTGGTCTAACTAAGATAACAATAATTTTCCAGACATACAAGAGAAAAACATGGAAAATTTTTCATTGCAATTTTCCGCCACCAAAATTTCCAAAACAAAGTTGAGCCTAACTCCGTGACCAGAATTTTTGGAGTTACAAAGTTGGCTTGAGATGGAAAAACATTGACCTGATTTTCTAATCAATTTAGTACAACTTATCAGTCCAACTGCTAAAGTTATTAACAATATTTCAAAAAAAGAAAATAGTTCTTTCATTATATGGCATATTGTGCAATTTTATTTATTTTTTATTTTACAGTGATTGCAGTCACACTAGCAAATGTTTTCAGGAACAGTAAGTACTGTATCAGCACGTACGGCATGTAAAAATTTCGGAGGTGGATGTTTTAAAAAAGTTATATTTTTTATTATAACGCAGAGTCTGCTTAATGAGAGCTTTTTAAATAATTATTAATAAACCATTTTAAGAAGTTTTTAACGCAACTTTTATGATACTATAACAAAATAATTACTCTTTTCTTTTTTTATCATTTAAAAAAATAACATTTTCTAGATCAATCTCATTAGTCATTATCATATTTGTTCTCTTTTCCTGCAACGAATCTTATGGGTTTTATTTTTTTCAAAAATAATAAATGCTGTGCAACCGAAGTACTCAAACGTGGTCCAGAAAACAGAAGAATGCAGGCCTTTGTAGAGAGATGATTATGAATCCCAAATTTCAAGTCAACAATACAAGGAAAAGGATCTTACTTTATTAAACAAATAATTGAAGAAAAAGTCTAAGTCATTGATTTGATATTGGAAAATTTTTGTTTTAGCCCTTGAGAACCTTCCTCCCATAGACAAACAAAAGAATCAGCTTCTCTTCCTTTGCAATTGTGCGATCCCAACAAGTTTTGGTCATGAAATTTTCTATTCTCCCCTTGATGTAATCTTATCTCATGAGTGCTGGCGAATTATTATTATTATTATTATTGGATAAAAATACAATTTATATCATTTAAATTTGGTGAATTGTCATTTTAATTATTTATAAATTAAAAATGTGTCATTTTAACTTTTTTTTTATGATGTTATTTTCCTAAGTAATTTTTTTCCCCTTTGCAATAAAGGGACTTGAATTTGACTTCAAGTTTTTCTTTAAGGGTAAATTTTTAATAATACTAAATTATAAGTCTTTTGATTTCTAAAGAGGATTATATAAATAAGGATGGTTACCAAAATTGTTTTAGATACTTCTCCATCCAGGACACATGAACAAATATCTACTCAAATCAAGGACAGATCTAGAATTTCAAACTAGAGGGGCCAGAGTAAAAATAAATAACTCCAAATAAGTATCTATATAGTATTAACAAATTATCAACTAAGATAAATACATAAAACCATTGGCTTTTATTTTTTATTTTTTATTAAATAAAATTTGTTATGTTTTGGGTAGATGATTTACATGGGTTGGGCTAATGATTTAGAGAGGTAGGGGGGCAAGCTACTTAGAAGAAGGGCATATATATGAATATATATAAATATAAATATATATAATTTATTATTTTGGGGTGGGGGGGGGTTGGTGTTGGGGGGCGCTTGAAATATACCTAATTTTTTTATAAGGCTCGGGGGACTCGAGTCCCTTTGGGCCCCTCTCTTGGGTCCATTCAGAACTCAAATGACCTCTGTGTTAAGTATCAATAAATTTCAATAATTGTTTTAGATCCTCTATTCCATTCACGTTGGGGTGTCCTCTTGAAAAGTCATTGAATAAATTATTGCTAACTTTCTTAATTACCCTTTTTTTATTTAATTAAAAAGTTAATATTCTTCTTTCACTCAAATTTAAATTAACAATGATAATTTGGAAACTT
>NW_022154718.1:51664-155877 GCF_001633185.2 Quercus lobata
TTTAGAGATGCAACAGTATTTCAAACTAACTGTGTTCTCTCCATGATGATTGCTTTTTATTATCAAGCCAAAACAATAATTGGTTTTTCATGTAGGCAGTGTTCAAAACTCAGATTTCTTGTTTGATGATGAGAGACTTTAGTATTTGAGTTAAATAGAACCCACTAATATTTGTTTTTAAATATAGCAGCGATGTGCAATGGTACTTGACTTGCAGAAAATACATATAGATTTTTTTTGGTGATGTCATATAGGCATTATTTTGTTAGTAACTACAATTTACAATCATGCCATTGAACCATTGAGTTTTTGGTTGTTGCTGTTGTTGAGAAACTTGAACCATTAAGTGTAAGGGAAAATTCTTGTATGAGACGCTCTCATGACACCTATCTCAATGACATGCGGGTCCCACACTAAGTGTAAGGGAAAATTCTTGTATAAGACGCTCTCATGACACCTATCTCAATGACATGTGGGTCCCACACATGTGGGACCTGCATGTCATTGAGACATAGGTCTCATGAGACTATTTCATATAATACTTGCTCGAGTCTAAGAGGTAACGTTTGGTATGTTAATATTGTCAAGAAGAAATACTTATATTATTGGAAATAATAGATCTTATAATATAGTATCTAGTTTTGTTCATACGCTTGGTTATAAAATTTGAATTAAAAAAATTTTGAATTTCATTTTTTTTTTAAAGAATATCTTACTTATATAATTATATTTACATTTGTTATGAAACTCAATTATCACAAAACTTGAATATTTTTTAAGTTAACATCATTGTCTATTTTAAATCAATACATATATACTAAATAAATAAATAAAAACCATGACAAAGAAAGTATTTTCGCATGTCGATTTTCAGATAGTTGTTGAGCTTGTGATTAGTAGAGGTTTAGAGATGGAAAACGTCTTAGTTTGAAATGAAACAAATGTTAGGTAAATCAAAATTACGGTGGAGAGGGATAATGTCACCGTACAAGAAATGTAAAATGTCAACTTTTCAGTTTGACGAAAATAATAACTATTAGGTGTTAGAGGGGGAGAAATTTATTTATTTATTAATTTTTTGGTTTTTGTTTGAGTGGGAGAGATTATTGCTTTAGTTTTTTTTTTTAATATTTTCTTTTTGATCTTACTCTAGTCAGAGGCAGCTTTAACTTAAGGCTAAGGGTTCAAACGAACCCACTGACCTGGTCATAATTTTATATGGCGTAAATGTAATTTTAGTTTCTATATTTTGCATTTTTTCTATTTTGGTTCATACATTTTTATTTCATCACTTTTAGTTCCTAAATCAATTAATGCGTTCCACTTTGGTCCTTACTGTTACTCACTTAAAAGAAATTGCTGATGTGACAAACGAAGTGCACTGTTGGCACATTAAATGCTAACGTGACCAATAAAATAATATTAAAAATGCCACATTAGCATAAAATAATGATTAAAAAAGACACATAAGCATCCACATCAACTTTTGATTTTGAAAATTAATTTATCTATTTTAACAAAATAAAAAATGAAAAAAAAAACAAAATTAGAACCTAAAATACATGAATTTAGATTTGCCATTCTATTCATCAAAAAGACAGAAGAGCACAAACCCAAAAAAAATCATACAAACCCAGAAAATCAAACATAAGAACACAAGAAAATCAAACTCAGAAAAATCATAAATGAATATTGTACAAACAAAATCAATCCATTTATGTATATATACATAAACCAAATTATCCAAAAAAGAAAAATCAATCCACATATACCAACACAAACCCAGTTGATCAACCATACCAACACAAAGCAAAATTAAAATTAAAATAAAAACACAAACCCAGATGAAACATAAGAACACAAACTCAGATTTTCTACGATTTTCTTACCCTTTCTTGTCAACCAAACACAAACACAAACTGATTTCCAACAAGAACACCAAAACATCTCAAACCTAACAATCAACGATTAACAAACCCACCCCACGACCCACTCCAACAACAAACCCACCCTTCAACCCACCACCAGACCCAACCGACCACTGCTTCACAACCATCGACCATCACCACTGATTTTTGTTTCACAACTACCATCACACCGATCATAGCCTCTCTTTAAACCCAGATAAAAACTATGGAAGGTTGTGGAGAGGGGAGGAAATAAGGAGGGGCGAGCAGAAAGGGGAATCGAGGAGGGAGAGACACTGATCTGAGACAAAGAGACCCACCGAGAGAGAAAGACATTGATTTGAGCCACAAAGAGAGAGTAAAGCACCGATCTGAGTGAGGAGCTTGAGGCATTTAGGTTTGGGTTTGGGTTTTAAAAAAATCAAGAGATAAAGAGAATAGGTTAGTCAGAGAAAGAGAAAAAAGCACCATAACTAGTTGTGATGGTGGCAGTGGCGATGAGTAAGGAGGTAGAGCTCGACGCTTTTGGCCATGAACATGTTTTGGAAGAGAGAGATCTCCGTTTTTTGGAAGAGAGAGAGGAAGCTTTGAGTTTTGAAAGAGAGAGGAAGCTTGGAGAATGTTTTGGAAGGGTTGGGGGAACCGGTTTTTGATAAGGAAGTTTTAGGTTGAAGTTTTTTCTGGGTTTGTGTTCATGTGATTGAATATTTTGGTTTTGTGTTTGATAATGCCTTAAAATGTATACTTGTTATATATTTATATGGGCGTTATCTCCTTATTATTATACTTAATTTGTACAATTAAGCCATGATTTGCATTAGTCCCTATTATTTATCTTTACATAATTTCTTGAATAAGATGCTATTCATTGTGTGTAATTTTCTACTTTCAGGAAATCATGTGAGAAAGATGAGTTTACAAGAATTTGTGAGAGAATGGAGGCCAAACTAGAATTAAAGTAGAGCTAAAGGACCATGCTTAAATGTCTAAGGAGGTGCAGCTGGAGTAGTGCTTGGATCGTCTACCATGACTGGAAGCTTCAAATAAGGAAAGAAATCAAAGAAGCAGAATCTGAAAAGGAAAAATCTGATTTGAGCACTGATCAATATTTTGGGCGTATCTCTCTTCTCAAAAATCCAATTGACACAAGGCTAGATGGGTTGGAACTGTGACTTAAATATCTACAACTTTCCAGTTTTGAGTTTTTCGAAATTCTCAATTTTTGAAGGCCGAAATTAACTCACAAGTTACCGCTGTAAACCTGGACGGAAATTAAAACAGTAAATGTTTTATTTTCTTTGGACACTTAGACATTAGGGTTTTGAAGGGAGGCTGGTAGAACGAATTTTGGCAGAGAAAACCTTGTATTTTTCTTTCTCTAATGGCAGCCTAAACTTGTTGCTAGGGCTAGGGGTTATGTTTCTTCTATACAGTATGAATATTTAATGTGATTCTTTCTAGGATTTTATCAACGACATATTTGATTGCTCAATTAGATTTCTTTTGATGTATTAGTTCTTCCATGCTTTCAATAAGTTCAATCATGTTTTTCTTATTGTTTAGATGAATTTCTTGTAGTTTCAAATAGAAATCAGGATTTAAAGTGAATGGGTTTTTCTGAAAACTTTTCTAACCGCATTATCAATCGAGGTTATCATGCGTTCTTGAATTGTCTCAGTTCAACCGAATCATAAGTTTTTAATTGTATAAGAACAATCAATTATGAAATAGATATTTTCTTAGATTATAAAGAATTTCATATCGATATAGAGAAACACCCCGATGCCTTAGTATTTACATTATTAATTAAAATCAGTTTTTATTATTATTCTTGTTAACAATCACCAAGTAAAAGTATTTTTCTTCTTCACTCAAATTGTTATTTAATTATATTGTCTTTGAATTTACCCTTCTCCTTGTGGTTCGACCTCGGTACTCCGAGAAATATATTGCTACGATCTCCTATACTTGGGAGTGAGCAAGCAGTGTTCTTTCTTGTTCATATTTAACATGAGACCAGATCTGAATTCATGTGTATTTTAGGTTCTAATTTTGTTTTTTTCATTTTTTATTTTGTTAAAATAGATAAAATTAATTTTCAAAATCAAAAGTTAATGTGGATGTTTATGTGTCTTTTTTAATCATTATTTTTTGCTGATGTGGCATTTTTAATATTATTTTATTGGCCACGTCAGCATTTAATGTGCCAACAATGCACTCCGTTTGCTACATCAGCAATTTCTGTTAAGTGAGTAATGGTAAGGACCAAAATGGAACGCGCTAATTGATTTAGAGACTAAAAGTGGTGAAATGAAAATGTAGAGACCAAAATGAAAAAGATGCAAAATGTAGGGACTAAAAGTGCATTTATGCCAATTATATATATATATAAAATTTTTAATAATCTTTTTTAGCCCTTAAAATAAAATTTTGAACCTCTTCAACTTAAATTTTGTTTAAACCCAGTTAATATAAGTTTGAATATGATCATTTTAATGTTACTTTCACTATAAAGATTAAGTGGCAATTTGTAATTGGTTTTTATCAGGACGCACAACTAACATCACTTTTTTCTTACTTTTAACAACTTGCCACCTAGGTTTTGTTTTAAAAGTGTTGTGTTAATAACACTAATCTTAAAATATTTAATTTTATAAGAAAGAAAAAAAAAGTTTCAAATTTTTGCTCATTCGTTGAAAAAAAAACATTTTTTCCAAGACTTTGGCTTACTTTTCTATTGATAGCAGGATAAAGTTGTTTTTTCCTATGCTTTTCTTCTTCATCAACAAAAAGGTACACAACTATTACAACTAATAGATCAGTATCTATATATGTAATTCTTTCCTCATTCTCTCTATCTTTCTTTTTCCCTTCTATGTTTTCTTAGATTTTCTCTCTATTTGATCAAGTAGTTTGATAAATGCTCTTTTGATTTCAAAATCTAAAAATTCTTTTAGTGCTTGCTCCAATTCCAAGAGACTAATCACATGTATGGTTAAGAAGTCATACATTTCAAAAGTTAAAACTTATATTAGTTTTAAAAACATAATCAAATAACTGAATAGTTATACCATTGGAATATTTATTGCATTAGAATGTCTATTATAATCTACCAAGCATGCCCTAAGTGAATCTCTCTAACAGAAGCATTCTTTATTTTTCAAAAAAAAAACATTTATTTTTTGTTTTTTATTTTGCATTTGGAGGATTAGAAATATAGACCAAATGACAATTGCAGATTTCAGGGTTAAAAATTAGATATCCCTATTATATTTGTCATCTATGAACAATAATATTAAGGTTTTTCTTTAATTTTTACTTTTGTTATGTTTTTCTCAAAGAAAACAAAGTGTATTATATAAAAAGAAAACGTTTTTGCAACTAGTTTGAAAATATTTATGAGTCTCAAACAAAGTCTTCAACATAGGCTAGATGCACTGTCTGAAAATATGCACGTGTGTCTTAATGAATCATTATAAGTTCACCATTGAATATAATCAAAATTGAATAACTACTCTTTAGAAATAATTATTTAGTTGTATTTTTATTACAAGTAATAGCAATTCATTCAAAATGTATATTCTTTCGAAATTAGAAAAAAATAACTATTCCTCACCAAAAGGGTCTTAATAGTCATTCATCAAGCTATGTAATAGCTTAAAAAAAATAATAAAATAAAATAAAAGGTCTGATGCAGTATAGCTTCTCTCCAGCCTATTTTGGAAAAGATCCTCTCTCTCTCTCATGTGAACAACATATTCATGGCTATTGTTCTCTTTGCTAGTTTTTCAGGGCTTCAAATTTTATTTTATCCATATAGTTCTATTGAATTCAATTTTTTTGTTCATATTGTTATGCTTCCACAACTTTTACAATGTTAAAGCTTCAACATCAAGCTTAACAAATCAAAATTTTACAACAAATATAGTTAAAATCACCTACTCAGTTTGTATCAGGCTTAACAACTTGTAGTACCTCTACCCTTATTGAGACACTATTCATTAACAAATCACTCACCAAGTCACCAGTCCACCAGAAATTCCCTCTACCCCTTCTGTACTCTAGCTTAATTAGTAGTTTCCACCACTAGCTTGTCTAGAATTGAAACCTGAGATTTGAACTTAGCCAATTAAAATCTATATGATAGCACCCAATTTTTCTAGCTCGGCAGCTCTCTCGCAGCAGTACAACAAAGCTTTGTTATGTTTAACTCAAGTATTGAATTATATTGCAAGATAATAAGGGCTTGTTTTGATACTGTTTATTACTGAAAATTGAAAATTAAAAACACTGTAGCGAAATAATTTTTAAATATGTGAATAATGCCGTGGGGACCCAATTTTAAAGGTTTTTTTTTTTAAATTCCTTACTTGTGGGTCCCGTGAATAATGCACAAGACTCACTATTTTTCAGCAAAATGTAGAAACACATGTACAACATGCGTTCCAAACGCACACTAAGGTTACTCTGAAGCTAGCCATCAAGCAATAGCTTATGTCAAGCTTTAAACTTTTGTTGTTATATTCCAAGCTCAAATGAAACCTTGACACCCTATATCTAGGAGATGGGATATCCTCCTTAGTTGAAGGGAAATAGAGATCGTATCTATTTCATGGTCAAGATTACTTATTTATTTTTTGGAAATAAAAACCTTGTACTTCAAGTGGTTGGTATCTAGAGTTTTCAAGGGAGACTTACTAGAGTTCAAATCTCTCTTTTTCCATTGTAATTATTAAATTATATATATGAAAAAAGTTTAACATTAAACCAATTTGGAGTTAGAATTTCACTCCCTCTTTCTCGTGCCTTGCATGTGTTTCTTTCTCAAAAAATAAAATAAAATAAACCCTAAACTTTAAAAAGTCGTTCTCCTTACACGAGTGACTATCATTTGTTAAAAACCTTGACTAAATTACATAATTAAAAAAAAAAAAAAAAAAAAACCTACAAGTATTACATAAGGAGGCAGGCGTGGAACTTGAGGGCCACGTGAGAGAAAAACAGATCATAAAAGCAGAGAAAATTCATAAGTTGTTGCGATCATCATAAGAAGAATTATGTCGCTATATATATATATATATATATATATATTGGTGCGTTATTCCACTCTGACTGTAATTAAATAAAAAATGGTCTCATGTCATGTGGGAAATACCAGGCAAAGAGATGGAGATGGAGGAACTACATGCATTATATATAATTGCATATATGATAAATGTTTTACGAGCATAGCAAGAATTAATTCCAGGTATATGCAAAATAACCAAACCAGTGAAATGGGGAGGCATCTCACAATATTAGTGAGGCTTTTTTTGATGAACACAATATTAGTGAGGCTGGCCGAACTAGCTAAGATTATATTTATAAAGTCAAAAGTGCTTCCATGTCTCTCTCTCTCTCTCTCTCTCTCTCTCTCGCATGGGAACCAAAAACATTATTATTATACAATGACTTTAACGATAAATATCTACTTTTAAAGTCTACCTTTCACTTTCAATCTTTAAGCAATGTGTCATATTTGGTGGCAAAATGCCACACTGAAAAGGGCTTTACATTAATTCCTTCCCCTGTGCTTTTCCATGGTTCTAGTTCACATGTATATTTTTTGGAATCAAAGGTGATAAGTTCTAGTTCACATTTTGTATTCTAATTTTGTCAATCTTTGTCTTAATTAAATTTGCAATGCCTACCCGGCTATATATCTTAGTTAAGTAATCATTTCCAGAGTTCAGATTTTCAAACCATATAGAATTCCCAATGGCATTAGACCAACATTATTGGCAGTTCTATCTAGAGCTCCAAAGTGGCAATAGAGAAAATCTCAATTGGTTAGATTGTTGTAATAGTACTTGGCTGAAAAGTCCAAAATAACTCATTCGTTTGGTCAATTTCTTCTTTAATTTGCCTTCAAAAGTAGGCCCTATAATTTAAGAGCCAAGTTTGTTGGATCTCCACACTTCCCACAATGCCTTTTCTTCATAAAAATGATTTCAATAATTCAATTGGATGTTCAAAGCAAATGGAAAAGCACCATGGCCCCATTCATGAAGATGTGGTTTTATAAGATTTCGACTTCTCTTCCAAAAATTGATTGCAGCTATATATATATATATATATATATATATATACACGGATGGTGTGTCTTTAATTCTAGTCTATGTATTGTCCTGATAACATGAACATCTGAATCTGAGTTATAATTGAAGCATGCATGTATATGCAGTACATGTTTGGTAAACCCATGCTTGTGGAAAGTTGCAAAAGTACTAGGAAAACATTATCTTCAGCACAGATTCTTTGGAAAGAATAATAGGACCTCCCTGACCTTAAGGTGGCACCGCCCTTGCTTCTGGAAAGTTGCAAAAGTACGTAGGAAAACATTTTCTTCAGCACAGATTCTTTGGAAAGAATAATACTCTTTGTTGTAATGTTCACACACTTTTTTATTAATTACTTGCTACTGGAGGATATTTTTAATTTGGATAAAAACAATTAATCATTAATTTTAAATCTTGTCACATTTCTTGCGTGTAGAAGAAACTACTTACAATTTAATCGTTTGTTCTATTATTCCATTTACTGATGATCCCTCACCTATAGGCTATATGGCTGAAGAAAACGCTCATTGTGGTTGTTGATTGGATTGTCAAAAAAAGTACCCCTTTCTCCCTCTCTTTCTCTCCAATAATTGTCCTATGGATTCAATACATGTATTTTTTTTTCATAACATATAGCTAGCCTCCTATGAAGATGTATATATCAGATGTATGAGCTACATTTTGCTTTCTCTTTTTTACCATTCATTTTCTAAGGGTCTATTTAGGATCTGTTTATTTTGCTAAAATTGAAAACTTTTTGCTGAAAGTATTGTAGATGAAGATAAAAATTAGCTGAAATAATATAGTAGGACTCATGAATAGTACCAAAAGTGCAATAGGACCAATGAATAGTAGCAAAAATAAGTTGAACTGTAAAATAAGTTAGCAAAAATAATTTTTGCCAAACTGACATTAAAGGTCTGTTTGAATACAACTTATTTTTGCTGAAAACTGAAAATACTGTAACAAAATAATTATTAAATATGTAAATAGTGCCGTGAGACCTATTTTTAATGAAAAAGTGGTTGAAAAGTGAAGCTTGTAGGACCCGTAAATAGTGCACAGTGTACTGTTCACGGGAGAATAGTCAAAAGTTGCAGCTTGAAAAAAAAGAAAAAATAAAAGAAGAGGAAGAAGAAAAGAACAAAGCGTGATGTAAAACGCAGACGTGCAAATAAGTCGGATCCGAACACTCACTAAGTTTCAATGAGATAGATAATCCCAACCGAAAAATGGAAAATCAAAATCAAAATTTTAAAATGCAACCAATGATTTTCAAAACTTTGCTACTGGTATGGTTTGGAATGAACCTTTGATAGCTTCACCAGGTCATTACATTTTTTGGCTGAATTTTTTCCTATGAATAAGCTAAAACAAAGGAAAAATAAACTAGTATAGTGAGAATCATTAAATGCATGCTAAATGCATTTTCTTGTTAGAAGGTATACGTATTTATGTAAAAGCTACTGTAGGAATCATCTAACAAAAATAATCACATGCGCATACAACAGGTTTGTAGCTGCCAATACATATATTGATGAGTTTCGATGTTATTCATAGAAGAAGAACAGAACAGAGAATAAGACTACTGGGCACTGGCAGATTGTCTTTGTTAAAACAAAAAGAAGAGTAGGAGTTCATTGCTATTTTTGCTGCTGTATTAGCAGCAGAGTTGCGAATTCTCCTAACCCAAACATATCTACATTCAAGAAAAGACTAGAGTTTGTAGACAGCGAGTTTGTGTTTGATTTGCTTATGCCCACGGTGATCAACAGATCAAGAGGAGGAGAAATTCATTAAACGGAGGACAATGCAATACAATGGTTATTTCTCTCTTTCATAATCTTAGCGCATGTTACATTAACAATTACGGATTATAAAATGAACCCTAATGACAAGTTCTTTACAACATTATAACACTGCTGTCTTAAGTGATAACCAATCAAGTCTTGGTTGTTGCAAAAATTACCAGTATATTTTAGTAGGTCCCATCATAGCTCCATTTTTTTACATTAATAATTTGATAGTTACAATGATAAGAGAGAGTGATTTGAATCCCAATTATCTTTAAAAAAGAGATTATGCCATGCCACTGCAGTATAAGACTTTTGAATATGTCTCACCATATATAGTTGATAGCCCCAGATATCTCTCATATTCATTTTCATTAGTGGTTTGCATTGCAAATATGATTGAAACTTGACTTGGGTTGTGTTTTTGCTAAAGAATTTTGGAATGCACCTTTGTTAAGATAAATTGGTCTATACTTCAAAAAAGATAAATTTGGAGGGTCATGTACATTGTATGGGAAGGTGTAAGGCACTCATGCATGCTCGAAATTTTATCGAACTCTATTAAGTAAGTAAGATCAATTTAATAATAAAATAATTATTTTACAGGCAAGTCATTTAGAATTTATTCATAACTAATAAAAAAGTAATATTTTTATTTTGTTTTTTCCCTTGTTGGAAAAAAGAAAAAGAAAAAGAAATGGTGAAATAATAATAAGGGCTATAAATAAAGTTAAAGAGTCATTATTCTTTTTTTTTTTTGAGGAAAAATTTTGCCTACAAACTTTTTTGATAATCAATAACTACATCTTCACTCAATATATTTTTGTTGAATGTGAATTTTGACAAATTTATCCTTGCTTGTTCAACGATTTTTAGAGAGAAGAAGAGTGGTCATTGTTGAAGCAGAGATGGGGAGACCACACTTGTCCTACGTCCCAACACTCTATTTAGGAGGAGGGAATGGAATGAAAATTAATATATGGATTTTCCTACTTCCATAGACCTAATGCAATTGTGGGTTCGTGTGCAGTAGTTGAGAGCCCACACAACCCACTAGGCCCAGCCTAAAATTCACCAGATCAAGGCCCAGTAGAATTACCCATTAGGACAGTCCATTGACCCGGAACCAAGTACACACTTTGGTAACCCGATCCATCATCTCTCTCTTTTCTGTAGGGTTTTAGTTTTACACAGATTTTCAAAAACCCTTTACAGCTCTCTACTCTACTACTCGCTTCCTATGTCGAGTTTGGTTTCTGGGAAAATTAAATTTTCCTGGAAATGTTATGGAGATTTTATAGGTGGAGTTTGCTACACCCAACCCCAAATCGCCTCTTCATCGCTTCAGTTCTGCCACTTCGTTTTCTCTCCTCGGCAACGGTATGTGTAACTAACCCAACTACCCAGAATAAAAAATTCCGGGAAAATCAACATTTTCCCGAGAAAAACAATCCCTTTATCACTCTCACTCATCAGATTGTACATTCCACCTTACTGAACTGTACTTCTGATTTGATTGCATTGAGCTTCTTCTTATGGTGTGCTAAGCAACCCAACTACTTTCATAATACGACTGCGTTTGACCACATGGTTGCTGTGGTTAACCGCCTTATGCAGCAGTATGAAACTGTTGGAGGGGTTGTTAGGGGATTAGAGAGTATTGGGTGTGTTACAAAGGCACAAACTTTTTTGCTTTTGTTGAGGATTTATTGGCGTGGAGGAATGTATGACATGGTTTTTGAGGCTTTTGAGCAAATGGGTTGCTTTGGTTTTAAGCCTAACACGTTTGCGCGTAATGTAATTATGGATGTATTGTTCAAGATTGGGCGTGTCGATGTAGCCATTAAGGTTTTGAAGGAGACCCAGTTGCCTAACTTTTTGACATTTAATATTGCATTGTGGAATTTGTGTAAGTTGAATGATTTGGTTCGCGTTCGGGAGGCTTTTACAATGATGTTGGGAATGGGGTATTATCCGAATGTTGAGACATTTGAGATGGTGTTGAATTGTTTTTGCAAGTTGAGTAAGCTAGTGGAGGCATATCAAGTGTTGGGTCGAATGGTTACTTTGGGCATTCCAATGTCTGTGAATGTTTGGAGTATACTCATTGATGGGTTTTGCCGGTTGCATAGAATTGATATTGCGTGTAGTTTATTGGAGAAGATGGGTAAGACTGGTTGTTCTCCTAATGTTGTAACATATACTACTTTAATTAAGGGACTCATGGAAACAAAAATGGTAGGTGATGCATTCCATGTTTTAAATATCATGAAATCCAAAGGGTATGCCCCTGACTTGGTTCTTTGTAATGTATTAATAGATTGTTTCTCCAAGATTGGAAGGTATGATGATGCGCTTGATGTTTTTGTAAATTTAG
This sequence comes from Quercus lobata, assembly GCF_001633185.2. Classification (NCBI taxonomy): domain Eukaryota; kingdom Viridiplantae; phylum Streptophyta; class Magnoliopsida; order Fagales; family Fagaceae; genus Quercus; species Quercus lobata. Next base: position 63,840 of record NW_022154718.1, read on the forward strand.
AAACTCAAAAAATGGCACCTGATTCTTATACATTCTGTTCTTTGTTATCTACCATATGTTTGTCTAAGAGGTTTTCTCTCTTACCCAAGTTAGTCCATGGATTTCTCATAGAAGCAGACTTAGTAGTTGGTAATGCACTTCTTAGTTATTTTTGTAAAGCGGGGTTTCCAAATCTTGCTGTTGAGTTATATAATGATATGCTTGATAGAGGTTTTACACCAGATAAATATAGTTTTGTTGGATTACTAAGTGGCCTATGTGGAGCCAGAAGAATTGATGAAGCAATTAATGTTTACCATGGGATCATTGTGAATTATCCTGGTCAGGATGCTTACATCCATACTGTAATTACAGATGGACTTATAAAGGCTGGTAAACTTTATAAAGCCATTAGAGTATTTAGGAAAGCAGTTGTAGAGAAGTATCCACTCGATGCTGTGTCATACACAGTTGCTATCCATGGACTTCTTAAGAGTGGTAGAACTGGAGAGGCTTGCACCCTGTATAACCAGATGAAGGAGGCCAGTATAATTCCCAATGCACGTACATATAATGTAATACTCTATATTTCTTGTAGAGAAAGAGATCTTAAAATGGTCATGCAGTTGCTACAAGAGATGATTGATGCAAGGGTAGAACTGAGCTGCAATAATTACTTTAGGTTATGTAATTTTCTTTGTAGATCACACAATTCTAATTCAGCTGTTAATCTCTTAATTGAGATGAGAGATCTTGGGTTGATACCAGCTAAGGCAATCTGTGCCCCTTTGTCTGAAGAACATGTCCCAGGTCTGAAAGTAGATGGTGAGAGCTTATTGCTGTTAAAAGGTTATGTGGAAAAGGATCCATTTGTGGGCACATCTGGCTCTGAGGACCTTTCTGACATGGCTGCTTCAGTGGGTTGAGATTGAACTGATGGTACAGGTTCTCTTCTCTATAATTCAGAGATTCATCTGTATTTTTTGTAAGGTATCCTGAAGGTAATATTGTTATCTATTGAGGAGAGCAGGCTATGCCACTAAGCTGCAAATCTCTTGGCAGGCATCTTGAAGGTAATATTGTTATCTATGATCTCCATTCTGACTACTTGCTTATATTTAATTTTTATTTGGTCTTCTGGATTTTTTCTTGTTATATTATGTTGTCAATTCAGGATTTTTGATGGCTTATATTTTTAAACCTTGGTCACATTGCTTGTTCAACTCAGTTAATACCAAACTATAAAACCTTAAACTGCATCAGTTGAGATGTAAATTCACTAAATTGTATAAAACATATCTGCTGTATTTGTTCTCTCTAAATGGAATTCTGTTTCTCAATCCTAAGACCTCTAATTTAGTACTATAATTTTGGTTATCAACTTTATTTAATTACCTTTTGTTTTTGAGGATGAGCTAACAGATAGAACCATATATGTACTGTATACTATAGCTTACACAAAAGGTTAAATTGTTAAGAGTCAACTTTATGGGATCTTCCATTGAATGTTGATCAAAAAGTTTCTCTTAGAATACAAATAACAGCAGCTAATTTTCAATAACTTCTTCTTCTTCTTCTTCTTTTGCTTAGAAAATTTATTAAAACATGTGCTATAAGCTGATATGCATGAATTTTAGAATTTAAAGCATGCTCTTATAAATATTCTTCATGTGGTTAGCAATTGTAATTGTATAGATTTATTTATTTTCATTTCATTTATTTGTTGTAGATTGATGCTAATATTGAAGGATGAGATTGCAAGGATGGTTGAGCTTTTTCCAGGATATATCCTTTAAACACTGGCCTGATGGAGATGGTAGAAGTACCTCAACAAAGGTAATTGTACCTGTATATATTGTCTTTATTTGGAGGTGGTATAAGTACCTCAATTCCTACAGAGCTTATGATACATTCATTCCCTTCTATTTGAATCAGGTTTTATGTTGTAGTGCTCCAGTTATGATGTAGGAAGAGGCTCCTCAAGTTCTGCCTAGTTTGAGTTAAATAATTGAAGGATGGTTCTCAGTTTAGAAAGGTCTAGATTTGCTTTACTCAAAGGGAAGGGAAACCAATAAAAAAAAAAAACAATAAAAAAAGGAGAAAATCATTTGTTTACTATCCCTTCTGTGATGTAAGAAGTGAAGCTTGCATGGCATCATGTCAGTTAATAAGTATTTTAAAGGGAAACAGTGTTGTTAATGTAGTGAATGTAGTCTGCTAACCCCTTTTGATGTTCCTGTTAATCAAGTGTCCATAATGAAAATCCCTTTGTTTCATCGTATTGACACAGAACTTTACTGTTCAGTTATGCAGTAAAACTGTTGTTCCTTGTTTATTCAAATTAGCATCTAGCATCTGCTGAGAACCCTTTATACTTGACTAATTTGCTCCACAAGGGAATAGATGATGACATGAGAACCCTTATAGTAGCAAGTGATTACATGAGATATCGTTGGTAAACAACAATTCAGCATTGTAAGACGGGAATGAAAAAGGATGAGAATTGTGCAAGAGTTGGGTGCCTTTTTTTTTTTTTTTTTCTTAACGCCTATAGTTTTTGAGTGGGGTAAAACTTTTACAATAACAAGTCTGATTGGCCTGAGGTAGGTGCAAGCAATGTGCATTAGGAAAGTTGTAGATAAAGTCAGGATGGGAGGAAAAAATCTAATTGAAAGTTGTTCAATTGTATAGATTTCTGGAAAACTAAGTACCTGTTTGGATACTGATGATAAATGTAGCGTCTGTGTTTTTGTTTTTTTTTTGTTTTTTTTTTCTTCAGAAGAGCGTTTCATGCTTTCCAAGTGGGTCCGTGCACTATTCACACGGGACCCACAAACCTTTTTTTCAGCAAAATTTCATTAAAAATGGGTCTCACGACACTGTTCATACATTTAAAAATTATTTTGCTACAATGTTTTCAGTTTTCATTTTTCAATTTTCAGCAAAATAAGCGGTATCCAAACACACCCTAAGTTTAAAAGTCCTAAGCGATTTAATTTTATATCATTTACTTGTTATTAATTTTGTAATATTGTATATTGTTGTGTTTTATAACATTTAATTTAACGGTTCTTATATCATTCTTCTTGGAGTTGTGGATCCTTTTGGTTCATGGAATTTGGAGAATATACCTAAGATTTTCATGTGGTAATCTTAGATTACCATCTCTGGTTAAAACTTTTTGTGTGAGTCTTTTTTGGGCATTTGAAGCATGTGGGTACCACATTAGCACATAACATGAGAAACTAATCACCACCACCAAAACGGGTGGTTTTCTTATTCCTAAACCCATAGGAATGTACTGAAAAACGCAAAAATTCCAATGTAGTCCACCCCAGTCAGCTTCTTCTTCAAGTTTCTAAGCAGATAGAGCAGTGCGGCATTGCTGTTGGTGTCATGTGTTGCTATTGCCTGATGTACTCTACCCCTACTGCCACTATTTTCTCAGTGTCTTTGTATCTGATACCCTCTCTCTCTCTCTCACTCTCTGCTGTTTGCTTTGACTTGTAGACTTGCTCAACAAGGACTGAAGTTAACCATCACCATGTACAGCTACATGGAAATAGTACAGCTTCTTCATCCTCTGAATCACTTCAACTGTTGTTCTTGATCACTAGCAATATTTTGATGACCTTTTATCCAGTTACCTATTTTTTTTCACTGCATTAATTGTTTATTTTGAATGCTTGGAAATATGAAGAAATGGAACTTCATTCTCATTTCATTTTCTTGATGAAATTGGAAATATGAACTTTTGTTCTTTGTGCTGCTCTTGTTTAATTCATGAATTATGATGAGGTGCTGACAACTATTAGTTTCTTGCTTTGTTTGGTTTCTATATTTTTGTTTATATTCTCAATTTGTCTCTACGTAAAAAACTTTTTTTTGGGTTTTAAATAAGTGTTAACTCTTTAAGTGTTCTTGGAGATTTGTTGATAATTTTAACTCCAATGGAGTAAATAATTTCCATTGGAAATGAAAGATTTTCTGGTTCTCGTAGGCGTTCTGATTTGGTTGAACCTCTTCTTTAATGTTTTGGGGATGTGGTGGGGGTGGTCTAATTTCTTTGGTTCTCACTTTTATCAAAAGTTAAATATAGAGAACAAAAATGAGGATTTAGTTGGATAGCTATAGAGGGAGAGATGGTCTCCACGGTCTAGCCTAGGTGTAACTGTCACACATGTAAAATTGTAAGCACGCAAACATTGTTATGTAGTATGGCAAAGAGTGGAGTATTGAATCCCTAACTGATTGTCATTGGGGAAAATGTAACGTCAAAATTTTTAGCACATATTAAGAGAATGAAGAAGAGTTTTTGGTTGGATGTCTCTATGTTAAAGCATTGCAGAGGTGAAAACTCAGGCGGTTAATGTTTGTCTATTTTATGACATACAAAGCTCAAAATGCTATGTTTTTCTTGTTCACTTTGTTCCACTTTACAAAGTACTCATTGAAGAGTTTATATGAGTTAAGAGCTACATAAACAAGGTGTAGTGCTATCATGGTATCAAAAGTCGCATCCTTCCTTGTAGCCTAAACCTTGATACATACCTTGAGCTATATTACAAACCTCCACGAATCAGAGTTCCTCATTCGAAGATCTGCCACACGACTCAAGTTAGAGTTGATTCTAAGCCCTCACGAGTCCTCACACGCCTCTAAGAAGTCTCTGCAAGTGAATGTATCCACATGCCTCTCTACACACCGATAGTGTCCTTCACGCACCCCAAATGTTCAGTGAGCGCAGCAAATCTGGTCTGACCATGTGTCTAAGTTAACGACATTTTGCCATGTTAGCCATAGGCAACGTCATTAGTAACATCAATATTGGAGCCACACTAGTCGTCACAACTTGCTACATCAGCACTTTGTCACGACATTATCATGTCAACATCCTGCCACCTATGAGGCATAAGTACTAACACAATACGGGATACTACATAACATGAGACATAACGATATGTTAATTCTTGAAATACTAGGACACAACACCATAGGGATACAATAATTATTTAAATAAATAAAAACTATTTTTAGGTATAGATATTCTTGGGTATATATTATGTGTATTTTAGGTTGTAAAAATAAGTAACTTCTACCTTGTCATTTATACCATTGATAGTCTCATATGCTTGTTAGTCACATTTCGTCTATTACTTTCTCTAGCTTGTTGATTCCTAATATCGATTCACCAAATTTCGTCCCATACTAATTATCACTAGTTCTTTTCCCTTACCCTCTTTGGTAGCAAGTTATGTTTGATAAATTTGATGCTTTGCATAAGAACTCACACTTGGGACATGATCTTCATTTCTTCCCTTTTTTTTCTTTTTCTGTATCTGTCAATTTGTTTTTAGCACTCTTAACAATAGATATTTAAAAAAAAAAAGATGCATTTCCAACTTTTTCAATGAAAAGGGGAAATGGCAAAACATATCTCTCGGTTATTAGTAGAAGGAACATCTAAGACATCTTATTACAAATTCAAAGTAAAAAATGGACATGGCGTTACAAATTGCTCATGTATAGGTGACAAATCATTGGAAATAAAATGTGCATCTTCAAATGAGATGAAGAGGGCCTAATAGAAATACAATGAATGTGTACTTATCAAAAAAAAGAAAAAAGAAAAAAAAAATACAATGAACATGACTGTGATACTAAAAAGAATAATGAATTGCCATTGACTTGAAGTCCTTTATGTTTTCTTGTTGCACTCATCTCGGTATTATCTTCACACTTCAATCATAAAGGATTTGGTTCATCTTCAAGCCAACAATGGCTTGGTCCTGCCTTCTCATCATGAAGTCCTCTCTTAAACTTTTCCATCAAGAACCCCATCATATAATAGGCTGACCCCTATCTTCTTAACAATGAATCCAGCCCCAAAATCTACGATAACTTTTACTTTATCACCACCCTCCAGATTGAACTCACCTTTAGAAACATTGCCCAGCCACAGGTGATCTTCGGAGGAGATTACAACATCAGCTGTTATTTGCCTAGAGGTCTGACTAATATTCTTGGTATGATTGACAACTGAAATGCTAAGAAGATTTTGAGATACTAAATTGCCATTGCTTGCACATGGTGAATAAACAGTGCATACCACAAACCCTGCCATATTGAGATCAGTAATATGAGGCACTTCAAAACACACTGAGGGCCCTTCATCCTTATACATGAAGCAATTAGGAATATCATCACTAGGGAGGAATATGCTAAACATGTTACCAACTCTACTCATAGTGCATTCCTGTTCCATAAGGAGCATGATTTATCAAAGCTATACTTGAAAAAGAAAAGAAAAAAGATATTCATTCAAAACAATAAAGGGGGATTGGGTGGTATTGAGAGAGAGAGGAAACCTGTAGGATGCTTTGCTTGAAAGTACTTGTAATATTGTTGCACCCTTCCATGTGAAGGATTCCAAAGTACTTCAACATTTTATCCAAACCTGGAATCTCAACTAATTTGTGGCAATTAGTAAGGAACAAAGTTTCCATGCTTGAGATCTTCGATACATTTGGCATTCTTTCCAAAGCTGTGCAGTTTCTTGCATGCAGACTATTCAAACTTGTAGGTAAATCTGGTATTGATTGAAGTTCTTTGTTATTATCCAAAATGAGCCTACGAAGCCTTGAAAGACCACCAAGGCTTGATGGTAGGGCATGGAACTTATTGCCTTGTAGATCTAAAGATTGAAGAGCACGTAAACTCCCAAGACCTTTCGGAATTGTGCCATCTGATAGATCACAGTCACTGAGACATAATTCTTTTAGCGATGACAAGCCTTGTACTGAATCCAGCAATATATTGAGAGACTTGGGAAATTCACTTGGTGATATCAAAGACAAAAAGTATGAAGACCATGTCTTAGGTTGTGATCCTTTGCACCCACATAGAGAGAAATGTTTGAGGTTCTTCAGTCGGTTTATGGTAGATGGAACTGTTCTTATGGCAGTGTTGTCCATCCGAAGAGTAGTCAAGCATTCCATCTCCCCCAAGTCGTTAGCCAAATTGTCAATATTAGAACAATCAGAAAGAATGAGAGTTTCAAGAGACTTCAACTTATAGAGACTCCTCGGCAGACTTCTAAGGTTTTTGCAACCTTTCAAATTTACCAAAACAATTTTAACAAGATCTCCAATAGATTGGTGAACCTCAAACAAACTGGTACAATCTTTGAGTATAAATTTTTTAAGATTGGGGAGTCTTGAAAAGTCAGGGGTCCGGGTTAGATCATGTGAATGACTAAGATTTAGGACTTCCAACTTATTGAGCAACTGGTAAAGAGACAGAAAATAAGGAAAGCACAATATTAGCACGTAGAAGATAAACAATTATGGCTTGATGGTTAAGGTTAAATTATACCTTGGGATCTTTCCAAACTTCTCTAAGATTGCTATATCGCAAGTCAATTGCAACTATCTTTCTTGGATAAAAGTTGTTTGGTATAAACTTTAGAGGGCATCCATGCCAACGGAGCCACCGTAACTCTTTGGAAAGATATTCATAATCCCCAGTGAGTTGTGCGTAATCAAGTTGGAGTAATCTCAGCCTCTCCATCTTTATAAATGTTTTTGTATCGAAATTCACCTCACTTCTTTTTGTATTGAAATTCACCTCACTTGTTGGCAATTTTAAAGTGAGTCCTTCAACTCCTTCCATTCCCTAATTAAAACAAGAACTGTGTAAGCAAATCGGTTATGTGGAAGTCGAGAGATTTTAAAAAGAAAAAAGAAAAAAAGAAACACAGACTTAGCAAAACATGCATGTACCATAGAACCTCGTACTATAGCAAGAAAAATGTCCCATTTTTCTAATCCCTTCATCAACATTTGCACCAAACCAATGTATTCTTATTGGCATCTATCACACTTTCTTAATAGAATAATGTAAACCATGCCAAGAAGCTCAAAAGCAATAGAATGATGTTAGAAAAGTAAACGAGTGTCTCTATTGATTAGAAATGAAGGGGATTGCACTCTCGTGGTATATCATTGTTATGAGGTCATGCATTTGTTTCCCTTGTTAACACATGTACATAAACAAAGTTCTGTTTTACTATTAATCTTTTTCCTAGAGGAAGTTCTTACCTTATGTAGTGTCAGTATGTCAATTACCTCCTCTTGTAGCCATAATCTACTACGTTTACCAGGTTCCTTGGGGTAATTTTCACGAACAATTTCTCTTCCCATGTCTCGAAGCAAATCATGCATCATAAGCTTGTTTCTCTCATCAACCGTAAGTAGACACCGCTGAATGAGGACACTGATTCCAATTTCGGCAAAAAAATCACAGCCATCCAATATTTGTACAACATAGTTTTTGTCCATTCCGATAAAGAAACAGGATATATCAAGGAATGTATCCTTATATGTATCATCGCTTAGTGCATCAAAACTTATTCTTAGTTTTTCTTGAACTTTATCATGGGGAATCCTTTTTAATTTTTCCAATGCACAGTTCCATTCTTGCATGCTCCTTTTGAACAAAAAAGAACCCAAAACTTCAAGAGCTAGTGGCAATCCTCCTGAATAAGCAACTACACTTGTTGATATGTCCATAAAACCTTCAGCTGGATATTCGTTTCCAAAGGCATGCCAACTAAAGAGCTCAAGAGATTCACTGTCACCCATTTGTTTAGCTCTATATACTCCATCCACTTGAAGATTCTTTAGCAACTGCTCATCTCTGGTTGTTATAATAACTCTACTTCCCAAACCAAACCAGTCACGACTTCTAGCTATGGCATTCAGTTGCTCCAAATGGTCTACATCATCGACTATAACAAGTACCCTTTTATGACGAAATCTTTCTTGTATCATAATGATTCCGCTATCAACACTACTTACCTCTATCTTTTTTGTCCTCAAGGTTTTAGAAAGAAGTTGTTTTTGTAGATGAACCAGACCATGTTGCCTGGAAGTTTCCCTAACATTTCCAAGAAAGCTTCTACCTTCAAAATGAAGATAAAATTCATTATAAATGGCTTTAGCAATGGTTGTTTTTCCCGTTCCGCCCATTCCTAAAATTCCTACCATGCGAACATCATTAGCTCCAACACATAATAGTGAAGTCATGTCTTTCATGTGAGCCTCTACTCCAACTGGGTAGAGTGCTACAAATAAGTATTTGTTGTCCAGTCTTGATAAAATAAATTGAATGACTTTCCGAATAAGATCAGCTTCATGCCTGTAAATTATTTTGAGCAGTTACGAATAATAGTAATCAATTAGGATTAATAGTGATAATTAATTTATGTTGGAAAAATAGCATGGAGTGAATAAGAAATTGATGTTTTCTATGTTCACTTGAAGACGTTATTAAAAGTGGTGAAAATCCTGAGTCCCACATAGGAAAGGAAAGAGATAATATATGAGTTTATATGCTCATGAGTTGGATATTGGGTTGGGCTTTTGGTATATGTGGACTAGGCCTATTTGTCCAAATAATAATATTTTAATTTTTTTAATTTTTGAGTCAGTTAGTTTGTGCACAGCAGTTATTACTGAAATAGAGTGTCTGTTCAGTAACGTATAAATTTTCATAGTCTCTCATTCATAAAAAATATTTAAAAAAAAAAAAAAAACTCTCCAAATGAGAATATTTTTGTGCATTTCATTTCATGTCAAAGAGAGAGAAAGAGACATTGAGTAGTTCACAGAGCATGACCTTGTGTGCTTCGTTTTTGTGCTGTAGATCATTTTATCATGGGAGGCAGACGTTAGTGAGTCTCAAAGCAACACAGTGATTGTGTGAGAGGCGAAATCTGCTTTAAGGAGATTGTGTCAAACACAAAACTTGATTTGAATCATTCATCTTTCATGCATTTGGTTTGTGAGTTTTTAATTATATTGCAGATTTCTTTTATATATGCCGTATATATTTATTGTTTTTCCTATTACTTCTTTTGTGTTAATATTGCTTATAATTAGATCTGTGTGTTGTTCCCTTTTGCTTAATTATAATAGTAAATTGTTGAAATAAAACCAACAATTTATCCCCAACATAGCACAAGTGTCTATTCCTAACGATGTTGAGTTGCAGATTTTCTTCTCAAAAACAAAAAGAGTCATAGATTTTCTTTATCATAGCTTTTTCTTCTCTTGTAATATGTGAAGGTGCACTGACTATATGGTTGCTAAATCGTACTTGAGTTGCAAAATATCTATCAAAATCTTTAATGATTTGTTTCCTCAAAGAAAAATAAAAAATAAAAAATCTTTAGTGATTTACTGACAATTCCTAGGTGTGGAATATGTACGCATTGGTTTTTCGTCTCTCCTTAAAAGTTTAGAGAAGTTTAGAGAGTCCCAGAGAGATATTTAACATTGTAAGAACTTCAAACCTTACTATTGTCTTGTCATACGGTAGGGACTGGAATTTGAATTACAAATAATTCTATTCACTAAACAGATTTTGGATAGTTTAATCTTATCATAATCTTTACAATTTGATAATCTTTATTGAATAACCAATACTTAAATAAGGATAAGGCCATGACCATGCTAAAGAAAATCTGCAACTCAACAACATTAGGAATAGGCACTTATGCAAGGTCAGGGATAAATTAATTAGGAAAGAGAAAGAAAGTATTGAAGGAAATAATATAAGGTTTGTGGCTATGCATTAATCATAATATATATTTTCTCAAATTAATTAGGTTAGAGTAATAAATTTATTGATGAATTGTGTTTTTCTATCCATTAGATCTTTGGGGGGCGTTGCCCCCGGCCTAGAACTGTGCCGTCCCTTCAATAATTAATTAATTTTACAAAATAACTATAAACAAATTAAAAAAACTCATTAGAAAAATGAAGATAAATCGGACAAAACAAAACACTATACGCCTCGATATGACTTGCATCTTTGCTACACCTCAGAGAGAGAGAGAGAGAGAGAGAGAGAGAGAGAGAGAGAGAGAGAGAGAGAGAGAGAGAGAGAGAGAGAGAGAGAGAGAGAGAGAGAGAGTTGGGAAGAAGTTTTGGAAAGTGCTAACTTGCGCATTTTGTGTGAAGTTTGGATTTCGGTCCATCAGTCTTGGGTGACTACGGGCTGGGTTCCTAGTGGGCTTTGCTCTAAACTTTTTGGGATTTCGGGCTGACCCAATAAGATATATGATAATATGTTTGTATAAAATTATAAAAATGATAATATCTCTTGAAGGTTTTTGTAAATGCAATAATTAAATCAACGTCTTCTATCTTTTAATGAAGTATTCAATTTATAACAAAAATCATGGAGAAAATAGCCCTTTTTTTTTCTTGAGTTTGTATAAAGGACACTCTCATTTACGGTTTCTACGAATGAGTAAAAATCTAAATTGACTTTACCACCACCTATTTAAATTGTCTTTTGTTTTGTATGTTCATAAGAATACGCATTTTGATTGAATCGTTAAGGGAGTTCCTCTCAAAAAAAAGAAAAAAAGGCTAGGGAGTCGGGTTAATAATAATATTAGACATTTACCTGTCACAGTTAGATATATCCCACCCGTTCAAACTAGCAGCTTCAGTGAGAGCTCTCCTCCACCTGAATACCTTGTCTTTATCCAACAAGTAACGCTTTTCATGTTCCACAAACGCTTCTTCAAAACTACCCAACTGATTGCGCACAAAGGAGGGATAAACATCATAGAATATAGGAACAACTATCTGCTTCAGCCTTTTTCGGCACTCCATGATCTCCACGAGCTCCTCCAAACACCACCTGGAAGACGCGTAGTTTTTGGAAAAGACGATGATGGACATTCTGGACCCTCGTATTGCTCGTAAAATCTCGGATGAAAGTTCTTCTCCTTTTCGGATCTCTTCGTCGTCTCTGAAGGTGTGGATTCCAGCCTCCGTCAAAGCGTAGTAGAGGTGATCGGTGAAGTTCTTGCGAGTGTCTTCGCCTCTGAAACTCAGGAAGACATCGTACTCATAGTCATCGTGGGGTTGGTTGGAAGAAGAAGATGAAAATGAGGATGAAGAGAATGTTTTTGAGAAGATCTTCAAAGGTGAAATATAAAGAATGATTTTCCGAATAAACTCAGCTTCATCCCTGGAAAATATTTTGAGCAGTTAGGAATAATAATAAGTAATTAGGATTAATAGTGATAATTAATTTATCCCCAACCTAGCACAAGTGCCTATTCCTATATATTTTCTCAAATTAATTGGGTTAGAGCAATAAATTTTAATGATGAATTGTGTTTTTCTATCCATTAGATCTTTGGGGGACATTGCCCCCGCCCAGATCTGTGCCGTCCCTTCAATAATTAATTAATTTTACAAAATAACTATAGACATTTTTTTTTTTTAAACTCATTAGAAAAATTAAGATAAATCGGATAAAAGAGAAATTAATGTTAGTCCTTATAAATAATAATAATACTCCCTCCGTCCCACTTTGTTTGTCCTTTATTCCATTTTGGGATGTCTCAAAATATTGTCCTATTTCTAAAAATAAAAGTCATTAATTTACTAATGTTTCTATTATACCCCTATTTTATTAATAATTCAATTTTTTGATAAATTTATTTAAGGGTAGTTTTGGAAACTTATATATTTTTAAAAGATAGACAAGATAATAAATGATGTTCCTTTAAAAAATTTGACTTTTCAAACAGGACAAACAAAGTGGGACGGAGGGAGCAATATTATTATTATTATTATTATGTATATATTAAGAGGATTTATAAAGTTACTTATTGTTTTTCTTTCTGTTAAAAATACTCATAAATTAATTATTTTCTGTCAAAAATACTCATAAATTAATTAACTAACGACTTAAAAATTAGGTTAAAATAGTAAATTAGTAAAAGAAAATTAATTATTACTTTATTTATTATCAAAAATACATTTACCTAAAACTTAAAAATGAGGTTATAGGGGCTAGTTAATCAATAACTATTAAAATCGTGTTAACTGGGCCTGTGGTCCATCTGAGGACGTTAAACTATCCGAGGAGGCCCTCAAAAAGGTTATAGGGGGAACCAAATGAAAAGATGAGTATATATCACATGAGATGGGTCGAGTATTCGTCCGAGGACAAAATCCTTCTCGGCAATATGTGTTCGAGGACGACTTGAACGCCATATTGTCACAAACACACTTCGAAGTTGCATTACCACTAAAGGTGGGACATGGGGCCAAGGGTAAGAAAGAAAAGATAAACAAATATCTTTAACAATTGATGCCTCCGTATTAATTGCCTCTCAACCAACTCTCTGGCCGCATTAATGTGGAGATGATACCAGAACAGTGATGAAGCAGCCTTACAACTGCTGGTTGAAGGTTCTAGGAAGTGTTGGATAGGATAGGAGGGGATCCCCTGAATCCAACCTACACGTGTGTGGTGAAGATGACACCAAGAGAGCAGTATATAACATGGAAGAATGAATTGAGAGAAGGGATCGGAACTTAAAAAAACGATGGACGATTAGAAGAAAAATATACGAAATAAAGAATCTAGCTTGTTTCAAGGATAAAGTGATAGTAATATTTGTATTAAATCATTTAGAAACGTTGAATTTAATCGTTTTTCTTCTGAAGTTAATCTAATTCTTTCATATTCACGCTCTACAAATTTATTATTTGAGCCTTTAGCGTTCGAATCTAATACGAGTTAATGATCGATACAAATTGAGGCCTTACAGAGGCTAATATAATAAATTGGAAAAATAATAAATTTCTACTTCTACATTAAAATGCATTCCTGCTTATAATAAACTCCTACTTTTATATTAATTTAATTACATTGATTTAAATTCTTACTTTTACTCACTAACACCCTAAAAAATAGAATCACTCTTTTATTAGTTTTAAAACTCTTCCAATTTACAAAACTCACCTCAAGTTATAATATTTTTACCCAAAAAATTAGAAGAGCTCGCTAGTTATTATTATTATTATTATTATTATGTTTACCACCATCTATTTAAATTGACTTTTGTTTTGTATGTTCATAAGAACACGCATTTTGATTGAACCGTTACTAAGTTAGGGAGTTCCTCTCAAAAAAAAAAAAAAAAAGGAAGGAAGGTAGGGAGTTGGGTTAATAATAATATTAGACATTTACCCGTCTGCAGTGCTTTCCAGATTCAACCTGGAAATATTAGCAAATTCAGTGAGAGCTCTCCCCCAGATGGATACATTGTCTCCATGTTCCCCAAACGCTTGTTCAAACTGGTTGCACATATCGGAGGGACTAACATCATAGAATATAGGGACAACCATCTGATTTGACCATCTACGGCACCGCAAGATCTCCACGAGCTCCTCCAAACACCACCTGGAAGACGCGTAGTTTTTGGAAAAGACGATGAGGAATATTCTGGACACTTGTATTGCTTGTAAAATCAAGGAAGAATGATATTGTCCTCTTTCGATCTTTTCGTCGTCTCCGAAGGTGCGGAATCCAGCCTTTGTCAAAGCGTGGTAGAGGCGATCGGTGAAGTTCTTGCGAGTGTCTTCGCCGCTGAAACTCAGGAAGACATCGTACTCATAGTCGTCGGGGGGTTGGTAGGAAGAAGACGATGAAGATGAAGAAAAGGGTTTGGGAAGAGCTGTAGTGGCAGCCATGGCAATTTGGAAATTGGGGAAGAATAGCTAAAACCTAGCAGTCGGAGTAGTGTAGCACAGGAGCAGGAATGCCGGGTACAGCATATAATTTTTGGTAACACAGAGCCAAGGAGACTTTATGGGCTCATCATCAGCCAAGTCAAGTCAAGCCAACTACCAAAGACTTTAAAATTTAAACCCATTTTTACGCCGTCCAATAAATTTTAGCCACGTTAATATTCTTTCACCCACGAAACTTTAATCTCTTATTTTATGGGTTCTTCATTTATGTGTTAATCTTATGATAAAGAAAAAACTATCATAAAATAAATGTATTGATTGATATCTAATATCTGTTTTTTTTTTCTTATAAATAAAATATTATTTTGATAACTCAACTTTACGTAGAGTTCAATTTCATTTATAAGCTATTTGATTATATCTAGTTCCCAATGTTAAACCGTTAGAATTTTTTCCTTTCGCCTTTGCTTTTCTTTTAGAAATAATGATTTTTACATGAAATTACTTTACTCCCTGGCTGACTCAACCCATAGTTATTTTTTTCTGAAAAATTATGATATACCCTCTAGCTGTCGAATTATAAAATGACATGCTTGATAGAGGTTTTACACCAGATAAATATAGTTTTGTTGGATGACTAAATAGGCACTGAGGACCTTTTTGATGTGGCTGCTTCAGTTGGCTGAGATTCATCTGTTGCTATAATTCAGAGATTCATCTGTATTTTTGTAAGACATCTTGAAGTTTTTTTTTTTTTTCTTGATAATTTAATAGTTACAACAGTGAGGGGAGGGGGATTCGAACCCTCTTTCTCCTAATAATGGAGAGCAAGATATGCCATTGAGCTACAAATCTCTTGATAGGCATCATGAAGGTAATATTGCTATCCATGATCTCCATTCTGCCTACTTGATTATATTTAATTTTTATTGGTCTTCTAGATTTTTTTTTTCTTGTGATATGTGTTGCCAATTCAGGATTTGCTGATGGCTTATATTTTTGAACCTCGGTCACATTGCTTGGTCAACTCAATTAATACCAAACTATAAAAGCTTAAACTGCATCGGTTGAGATGTAATTTGTATAAAACTTATCTACTGTATTTGTTCTCTCTAAATGGAAGGCTATTTCTCAATCCTAAGACCTCTGATTGTACTATAAATTTGGTTATCAACTTTATTTAATTACCCTTTGTTCCTTGCGAGTTTTTATTTATTTATTTGAGGACAAGCTAATTGAGAGAACCATTTATACTATAGTATACACAAAAGGTTAAATCGTTAGAGTCAACATTATGGGATCTTCCATTGAATGTTGATCAAAAAGTTTGCTTTTAAAATACAAAGAACAGAAACTAATTTTCAATAACTTCTTTTTTGCTTAATAAATTTATGTAAATATGTTCTATAAGCTGAGATGCATGAGTTTTATAATGTAAAGCATTCTCTTATAAATATTCTTCATGTAGTTGTCACTTCTAATTGCATAGATTTATTTAGTTCCATTTCATTTATTTGTTGCAGATGGATGTTGTTGCTATTGAAGGATGAGCTTGCAAGTAGGGTTGAGCTTTTTCCAGGATATATCTTTTAAACACTGGCTTGATGGAGATGGTAGAAGTACCTCAACAAAGGTGTTTGCACCTGTATATTTTTCAAATTATAGGAAAAAGTTAAATTTCCTCAATTCCTGTGGAGTTTATGATGCATTCATTCCCTTCTATTTGACTCAAGTTTTGTGTGTAGTGCTCTAGTTATGATGGAGGAAGAGTCTCCTCAAGTTCTGCCTAGTTTGAGCTAAATAATTGAAGGATGCTTCTCAGCTTAGAAAGGTCTGGATGTCTTTTACTTAAAGGGATTAGGGAAGGGAAAAAAAAAAAAAAAAAAAAAAAAAAAAAAAAGAGAGGAGAAAACCGTTTGTATCCTATCCTCTCTTTAATGTGGGAAGTGAAGCTTGCATGGCGTCATTTCAAATAAGAGTATTTTGAAGGGAAATAGTGTTGTTAATGTAGTGACTGTAGTCTGCTAATCCCTTTTGATGTTCCTGTTAATCAAGCATCCATCTTGAAAATCCCTTTGCTTCATTGTCTAGACGCTGAACTTTACTGTTCAGTTATGCATTAGAAGTGTAAAACTGATCTTCTTTGATTATTTAGACTAGTTGCAGACCTGCGTGTTGCGTGTGATAATTTTTTAGGTAAAATACTATTTTAGTCCCTAGACTTTATAATTAAGGAGTTTTTTTTAAAAAAAAAAAATAGTTTTATCATATTTTTCATAATCTTGTCTATAACGTTTTTTTTACCATTATCATATATTTATTGGTTGATGATTTGGATAACATAGAAATTAAATAAGAGGAAGAACTATTCATTAGATCTTTTTAAGTCATGGTGTATGAAGATTATGATTATATATATATAAAAGGTTAAATGAAATGTCAAAAAATGAGATTATAAAATTTTCCAACTTTATTTCTAATATAATTTCTAAATTACTGAAGAACATCTCATTTTTAGTTATGATAAGAAATATAATTTCTCTAGTTAGAATTTGATTAGTTTTAAGTTTAAGTTTTGTATTATATTATTTTTTATTGTCGATTATTGATTTAATTAAGTGAATGTAATGGTTGATTTTATTGCACTACAAAGTTTTCAATGTCCATTATATAACCATCTCTATTTTATTTCTTACTCCTCTTGACCACCTTTTTATAATTGTGACAGACAAAAACTATAAAGATGTTCACCTACAAATATCATAATGATCAAAATAAACAAAACCCATTGTACAAAATTTAACATTTAAATAAATAAAAAAGCAGCACCTAGTGTTGCATTCAAGTCTTAAAGGTGTAATTTTTTATGTGGATACCTGAAGTGAATCATCGAATATTCAGTTTTTTGATTTTTTGAAACTGTAAAAGACATGAAGAACAAAAGGAGGAGACAGGAAATTAACTTTTGGGGGGGGGGGGGGAGAACATAAAATTAGTCGACTAACAATTTTCACTATAAAATCTAAAATAGTAATGTACATAAAATTTAATAATCAATATACAAGTTAAGTAGTTTATAATTCAATATATGCTACAAAATGTGTATCTAATTAAAATTAAACAATAATGAGACAAAATTGACAAAAAAATTTAATATCTTTAATCAACTATGAAATGGGCAAAGTATAATGACTAAGATAAAAAAAAAATACTAATAATTTAAAAATAATCATTCAAATTTCAATGAATAAAAATCATCTAATAAAATACAAGTACAACCAAATACATGTTATATTATTTTTATCTATAAGTTAATTTTTTTTGAAGGTTATCTATAAATTAATTAAATGATAAATAGAAGTAAATTTTAATCAGGTACATTTATAAATTATAATTTTATATGATATGTTGATTAATATAAAAACAAATAAATATATGATAATAAAAGAATGAAAAAAAAAAAAATTGGAAAAGAAGGATACCTCTGTACGGTTGTACCTAGGAAAGTGGGAATGCTTGAATATGCTTCACAATCAAAGGGCCTACATGGCTACAGCAAACACAATTGGTTTTGTAGAAAAATTTTTAACCATACACGTGGGTGGTTGTCTCTAGTTTGCTGCAATATTTATTCACTGTTCACACAGAATAGATGCTTTGCTACGCTTTACATTGTAAATGACAAAACATAGAGGAAAGTAAAACAGGAAAAGAAAGAAAAAGAAGAAGGCAGAGTTGAGCTGTTGAGAGAATGAGAGCTGAGGCGCCATGCCAGAGATAGAAGCAGTCAGACAAGAAAGCGAGAGAGAGAGAGGGAGAGGGAGGGAGAGAGTTACCTGTGTACAAAAATGTCTGCAACTGTTGGGTGGTTGTCTCTAGTTTGTTGAAATATTTATTCACTATTCACAAAAAATAGAAGCTTTGTTACACTTTACATTGTAAATGACGAAACATAGAGGAAAGTAAAACAGGAAAAGAAAGAAAAAGAAGAAGGCAAGTTGAGCTATTGAGAGAATAAGAGCTGAGGCGCCATGCCAGAGATAGAAGCAGTCAGACAAGAAAGCGAGAGAGAGAGAGAGAGAGAGAGAGAGAGTTACCTGTGTAGAAAAATGCCTGCAACTGTGTGCTGATGCGGCGCCTCCAGTCTTCAATTTTACTACTGCTGTGGGGCAATTAAGCCCTAGAAGTGTTAAAATAGTTGTGCATCTCAAAATTCTGAATGTCTAATTATTTATTTATCATTAATTAGATTAGAAAGCCAAAGGTTTGAAGTTTTGAAACTGTCTTTGGAAGAATTGGCGTTGGCAAGCTGAAGGGCTAAAGATTTGAAACCATGAAACACAGGTAGAGGAAAAGGAGGGGAGCAGAAAGGATTGCCGTTAAAGAGTAAAGACTATTCGGATTGGGTTTGGGCCTTATGAATTGGTGGACGTACAACATTAACGTGAGGATTTTCATTTTAGCAGTATTTTAAAATTTAGGAAAAGTATTTTAAAATTATAGGAAAAATTAAGAAAAAAAGAATGATAATGAGATGACTGCTGATGTGGTTCAACGTGAGTATAGCAACATTAAATGTTACGCTTCAGTTTTTAGTAATATATAGATTCGCATCTAGCATCTACCGAGAACCCTTTCTACTTGACTATTTTGCTCCACCAGGAAAGAAAATGATGCATGAGAACCCTTTTAGTAGCAAGTGATGACATGAGATAGTGTTGCTAAACAACAATGCAGCATTTTAATAAGGGAATGAAAAAAGGATGAGAATTGTGCAAGATTTGGGCACTTATTTTTTTTTAAGCCTATAGTTTTTGAGTGGGGTAAACTTGTACAATAACAAGTCTGATTGACCTTAGATAGGTGCAAGCAATGTGCATTAGGAAAGTTGTAGATTAAGACAGAATGGGAGAAAAAAAAAATGTAGAAAGTTGTGCAAATGTATAGATTTCTGGAAAATTTGAGTTTAAAACGTATAAGTGATTTAATTTTATATCATTTACTTGTTATTAATTCTATAATATTGTATATTATTGTGTTTTATAACATATCAATCTTCTTGGTGGATGATGTAGTAATCTAATGGTTCCAAGGGGCCTTTTGGTTCATGAAATTTGGAGAATATTCCTAGGAATTTCATGTGGTAATCTTAGATTACTGTCTCAAGTTAAAAATTTTCGTGTGAGTAATTTTTGGGCATTTGATGCATGTGAGCACCGCATTAGCACATAACATGAGAAACTAATCACCCCCACCAGAACAGGTGGTTTCCTTATTCCCAAACCTGTAGGAATCTACTGAAAAACTTAAAAATTCCATTGTAGCCCACCACAGCCAACTTCTTCTTCAAGTTTCTGAGCATACCGAGCAGTGCAGCATTGTTGTTGGTGTCATGTGTTGCTATTGCCTGTGCTGCCACTATTAATTTTCTCAGTTTCTCAGTCTTTGCATCCGATACTGTCTCCCTCTCTCTCTCTCTCTCTCTCAATGTTAGTTATGGCTTTTGTTCTGATATTATGTCATTATGAATCTGCTATTTGCTTTGGTTTCCAGACTTTCTCAACAAGGACTGAAGTTCACCATCACCATTTACTGCTAGATGGAAGTGGTACAGCTTCTTCTTCCTCTGAATCACTTCAACTATTGTTCTTGATCACTAGCAATATTTTGTTGAGTTTTTATCCAGTCACCTTTTTTTTTCACTGCATTAATTGTTTATTTTGAATTCTTGGAAATATGAAGAAATGGAACTTCATTCTCATTTCATTTGCTCTTAAATTGTCTCTGATTGATGAAATTGGAAATATGAACTTTTGTTCTTTGTGCTGCTCTTGTTTAATACACAAATAATGATAAGGTGCAGACAACTATTAATTTCTTGCTTTGTTTGGTTCCTATTCTTGTATATATTCTCAATTTTTTGCTCTACCCCAAAATGTTTTTTTTTTTTTTTTTGGGTTTCAAGTAAGTGTTAACTCTTTAAGTGTTCTTGGAGATTTGTTGATAATTTTAGCTCCAATGGAATATATAATTCCGAGTGTGTTAGAAATACTGAATGATTGTATTGTATTTCTCAAGTAATAGAATATACATAAGTGCCTTTATATAGGAGGCAGAATGTGCAGTACAAGTAAGTGTGCTATACAAGTAAACAAGGTGGGCTTAAAACCCACATACCCTAATACACGTTAATAGCCCTCCTCAAACTCAAGGTGGATGTGAGATCAACTTGAGGTTATCAACCAAAGTGCGAAGACGTCCCTTAGGATGTGACTTGATGAAGATATCTGCAAGTTGATTTTTAGAAGAAACTGAGATCAGCTTGAGAGCACCATGGACAAGATGATAACGGATAAAATGACAATCAATCTCGATGTGTTTAGTCCGTTCATGGAAGACATCATTGTGAGCAATATGAATGGCACTCTGATTGTCACAATAAAGATGAGTAGCAGAGGATGTGGATACACCTAAGTTTTTGAGAAGCCACCGTAGCCAAAGGAGCTCATATGTGGTATCAGTAAGGGCACGATATTCTGCTTCAGTACTGGAGCGGGCCACATGAGTTTGTTTCTTACTTCGCCAAGAAATCAGAGAAGAACCAAGAAGAAAGCAATAACCGGTGGTGGACCTGCTATCAGTGGGATCTCCTATCCAATCAGTATCAGAAAATGCACGGAGAACAAGAGGAGACTAAGTAGAGTAGAAAAGACCATGAAAGAGAGTGCCCTTTAGGTATCGAAGAATGCGCAGAACAGCATCATAGTGAGTCGATCGTGGAGCAGATAGATACTGACTCACCTGGTGAACAGCATAGGAAATGTCTAGACGAGTAACAGTGAGATAAACTAGGCTGCCAACCAAGCGTCTGTAAAGAGAGGGATTAGACAACGGTTTCCCTCCTGACGGAGTCAGATGCGCATTAAGCTCAACTGGAGTGTCAACAGTCTTGCTATTAGTGAGTCCAGCTCGAGACAAGAGTTCAGAGGCATACTTGGCTTGAGTAATATAAGGTCCATCTGTAGAATGAGTGATTTCAAGACCCAAGAAGTAACTGAGATGTTCAAGATCTTTCATCTCAAACTGCTGACTGAGAAAACCCTTGAGTTCTTGAATGCTACTAAGGTCATCACCAGTTATGATCATATCATCCACATACAGGAGAAGTAAAATAGTGCCTTTATCAGTGCGACGAAGAAATAAGGCAGAATCATAATGACTGACCATGTAACCTAAGCGAGAGATGGTAGAGCTGAATTTGGCAAACCAAGCTCGTGGAGCTTGTTTAAGGCCATAAAGAGCACGCCGAAGGTAACAAACCTTATTTGATTCAACAGAGAGACCAGGAGGAGGTTGCATATAGACTTCTTCACTTAAATCCCCATTAAGGAATGCATTTTTGACATCCATCTGAAAAAGGTCCCATTTTCTGGCAGCAGCAACAGCTAAGAGAACTCGAACAGATGAGATACGAGGAACCGAAGCAAAGGTCTCTTCATAATCAATCCCATACTCTTGTGTAAAACCTTTTGCAACAAGACGAGTTTTGTAGTGTTCAATGGACCCATCAGAGCGAGTCTTAATCTTGTAAATCCACTTACAACCAACCACAGATTTCCTAGGGGGGAGAGTCACCAAATCCCAAGTATGGTTTTTACATAATGCATCAAATTCCTCTTTCATTGCAATCTGCCACAAAGGGTCAGTGGAAGCCTCACGATAGGTGTGAGGCTCATGCAGTGTAGCAAGGGCAGTGTAACAATGATAATCAAGAAAATGTGTAGGAATGGATCTTACCCGAGTTGAGTGACAAGGTGGAATGTCTTGTGCAAGATCTTCAGGCGGAGCAGGAGCAGGGGACCCAAGCTCAGGGTTGGGTAGCTCGTCTTCAACCTGTGCATCTTCCACCTGTTCATTAAAAGGTGAACTAGAAAAGGGATCAAAGGTATCTGGTGGTTGGACAGAGAAGTCTATAGGAGGATTAGGAGTAACTACAGAAGGATCAGGAGCAGTTACAGAAGGAATATGTGCCTCATCTGGAAAAAGATCTAAAACAGAGGAGGAAGATAGGGAGGCACAGAAGCGAGAGAGCTCGACAAAGGAGCGATGTTCCCAAGACAACATTGCGGGAGATACGAAGACGATGAGAGACAGGATCATAACACCGATACCCCTTTTGAGTTTCGCCGTAGCCAAGAAAACAACAAAATCTTGACCGAGGCTCAAGTTTGTTATGCTCATATGGCTGAAGAAGAACGAAACAAGTAGAACCGAAGGAGCGAAGGTGGTGATAGTCTGGAGGTGACCCAAAAAGGCGCTCATATGGAGTTTGATTTTGAATAACAGGACTTGGAATTCGATTAATAGCATGAGCAGCATGAAGGGCAGCTTCACCCCAAAAAGGAGCAGGAACTTTGGCAGAGAGAAGAAGAGCACGAACAGTGTCAAGAATATGACGAAATTATCGTTCGGCTTTACCATTTTGCTGAGAGGTATCTAGACAAGTTAGTTGATGAACAGTGCCATAGGAATGCAAAACAGCTTGGAAAACATATTGAGTGTACTCAAGAGCATTATCAGATCGAAAAATTTTGATACGTTTGGAAAATTGAGTTTCAACCATTTTTGCAAAATTAGAATATACTTGCAATAACTCAGAACGATGTTTCATATTAAAAATCCAGTTATAGCGAGAGTAATCATCAACAAAGATAACAAAATATCGAGACCCACCAATACTAGAGATAGAGGAAGGCCCCCAAACATCAGAATGAATAAGGTCAAAGATATCAGTGGATATTGATTCACTAGTATTGAAAGGCAAAGCTGGTTGTTTTCCTAACTGACATGAAACACAATCAAAATTTTCTGTAAACACTGAACCTAACAAACATCTAGAAGTCAATTGTTGTACTCGAGAGGAAGATGCGTGACCAAGTCGAGCATGCCAAAGTGCAAGGGAAGGAGTAGAAGAAACTGCAACAGCTGCAACAACAGAAACAAAAGCAACAAGTGGAACACGAAAGTTGTCCACGGGAAACATACGCGCAACTCTGGGACCGGTCCTAAACTCCTGTCCCGTCCTTGGATCCTGCACAATATACCCAGAATAATCAAAGATGATGCGATAACCTAACTCAGCTAATTGTCCCACAAAAAATAAATTGTAAGAAAGGTCAGGAACATTAAAGACATCAGGAACCGAGAGATTGGAGGTCGAAACGGAACCTATATTATGACCAGACATAGTGGAACCATTTGCTGTGTGAATATTAAGAGGGTGTGGTTCAGGTTTAAGTTCAGAAAATAAGGACGAGTGAGGAGTCATGTGATTGTAACAAGCAGAATCTATAAGCCAAGAGGAAAGAGACATACCAGATAAAACTGAGAGAGAAGAAGAATAAGATGCATTACCAACCATACGAATGACATTGGCAATGATATTTTTAAGGTTATCTGTGGACATGGTGAAAGTGCGTCTTGAAGACTTAGACTGTGCAGAGATGGGAGCCATTAGTTGGACACTCTCAGTGTTAGCAACAGTAGCAACGGAAACTGACACAACTGATTTGTTGCGATGATAGCAAGTCTCAATATTGTGGCCAAAACGTTTGCAAAAATTGCAAAAGCGTTTGCTAGATTGTCGGCCACGATTATTGCAACAAGAAGAAGACCTGTCCTTATTTTTCATTTAGAAGCAAAATATGCAGAAATAGACTGCAAAAATGAAATCTACGCGAAAAACTGGGTAAGGAGCACCTGGACTGCAAAAAGTCAACTCTGAGAAAAAGTCAACTGTCAACAGTCAAAGTCAACGGTCAACCACTATGATGACGTCAGCAGGATGACGTAAGCTGAAGACCTCAGCTAGGGCTGACGTGGATGATGACGTGTAATGATGACGTCAGCAGGTGCATAGCGGTGCATGGAGCGCGTGAGGCGCGTGAGTCAATCCTCGCCGGAACTTTGGTCGGCGCGTGAGGGCGCGTGGAGAGTCCGATGAGGCTGATTTTCCTTCGGTTATGTAGATCGGAGAAAGACGATTCCGATGACGGCGACGGTGAGTTGATTAGAGCAATACTGATGGAGTGAGGCACGTGGACAAGCTGTGGAATCTTTGTCCGGCGCGTGGAAGCGCGTGAATGGTCAGCTGATGATGATTCTGGCGGCTTTGTGTAGATCGGTTGAAGATCTACCCGGTGATAGGTCTTATGTCTTAATCGGAGATCTGGTGTGGAAGATCCGATGGAAGCAATGATCTTGGTGGCGGTGATCGAGCTTCTGGCGGTGAAGATTCAACCTTTGCACCTCTGACGGCGGTGGAACAGTTAGGAGAGGGCATGGAAAAGGTTTACTGACCTATGAAGTCGAGGCAGCGGAAAATACCAACGAAGACAGGACTGCAAGACATAAGAAAATTAGAGCAATGGCTCTGATACCATGTTAGAAATACTGAATGATTGTATTGTATTTCTCAAGTAATAGAATATACATAAGTGTCTTTATATAGGAGGCAGAGTGTGCAGTACAAGTAAGTGTGCTATACAAGTAAACAAGGTGGGCCTAAAGCCCACATACCCTAATACACGTTAACAGAGTGGAAATGTAAGATTTTTTGGTTCTTTTAGGCCTTCTGATTTGGTTGAACCTCTTCTTTATTTTTGAATTTTTCGATAGCTTTCTTAAAGTTTGTAGCTTTTAACTTTTGACGATTCAAGCAATCAATGTTTGGCAAAATGATGATGAGCATTAGTAAGTATGGAGCTCAATTGGTAACTTTATATAATTTCAACTTGGTTTCAGTATTTGAAGACTTGAATGTGAATTGAACTTGGGCAAAATGATCTGTGCGAACAGATGTTCTAATGGTGGCTACTTGTAGATTTAATGAAGACTGATTAAACTTGAAGATTTGAATGGCTAGTTTCCATACTTGAGGACTTGAACGGCTAGCTTCTAACACTTGAAAAATTAAAGGAAAGAGTTGAGTTCAGTTGATGGTGACCATGTTGTTGCATTTTTTTTTTTTTTTGGACAATTGATATTTTTCAACTTTGTATGCAATAAATTTTATTCATTCATTGAAGGGGATAAGGGAAATTGAATGATGATTGAATCGTTGGGACTTAAACAATTTATTTATTTATTTATTTTTTGCAAATTGTGGGTTGGCATGCTAATAAACAAAATTTGGACGATGTCCTACAGGCTATGTTGTTTTTCTGAGAAAGCCTAAGCAAATTGAAGGTGGTCTCTACTGTGTTCAATTACAAATATTTGGTTTGAGAATCCTGCAAGATACTAAGAGTATCTTGAGCAAGTCAATATTCTTTCAAACAGTGAGCAAACAAATCAACTAAAAGAATTTAATAGATCAAATCCATATATTATGGCTTGTTACAATGCAAAAAGTGCATAGGTCCTTGTTTAATCGCCTTAGCTGAGGCAGTGAAAAGTATTTCAAGGATACATGGTAGACCCATTTTTAACAATAATTCACAATTCTGAAGGATCGGTTTCATTGATGCATGGAAACTAAAAAGTAAAACTTGGGCAGAATTTTAGTATAAAATTTAATGTAATACTTTATACTAAAATATAGAGAATCGTCTTTCGTTGGTACTTGGTGTCTTCTCCAATATGCAATAGCTCACGGGCAATGACTTACACTGTAAACAAGCAAAAATTATTACGTAGTATGGCAAACAGTGGAGGGTTTCAGCACATAAGAGAATGAAGAAAAGTTTTTGGTTGGATTTACTTCAAGTGGTTAATGTTGTTTGTCTATTTTATGACATACAAAGCTCAAAATACTAGGGTGAAAATAGCCAAATAACACCTTTTTGCAAATTATGTTGCAATTTACCACTGTTTCTGAAATATGTAGTTTGACGAAATCAAGTTTTCCATGGTACTTGAGTTCATGGAACTTGAGTACCATGGAAAAATTTCCCGGCAAATTTGAAGTATATTTTTTTTAAAGAACTCGAGTTTCAAAAAGGTGGTAGATTCCTACATATTTTCAAAACAGTAGTAAATTGCTAATTTTTTTGCAAAATAGTGGTAGTGGACCATTTTCGCCATGTTTTTCTTGTTCACTTCGTTTCACTATATAAAGCAAGCTAGTTAATACCGTACCAGTACTAGCCGTACTGATCGGTATGTATCGTACCGGTATGTATACTGATATCAAAACATCAACGTTTCGTACCGGTTTAAATACCTGCCGTACCGGCCATACTGGCCAATTTCGGGCAATACCGGCCAGTATCAGGTGTACCGGCTGGAACAGAAAAAAGTTTTTTTTTTTTTTTTTGTAATTTTTGAATTTTTGTTAGGGCAGAATGATAACTTATTTGCATTAACGTATTAGTATTATTTGTTTTCTTAGTATGTAATGATAACTTTTAAGCTTTCTATTTTTTTTTTCTTTTAATCTATATATATATATATATATATATATAACCGAAACTTTTGAAGTTCCCACAATTTTTCACGTCAGCATTTATTTATTTATTTTTTTAATTTGATTTATATGTTTTGATTTTTTTTCCAACCCATTTACTCACGTCAGCATTATTAATTTAAAAATAAAAACAAATAAATCTCATTTTTTCCTCACCAACAAAACCGGTACTTCTTCAAAATCTCTCCTCTTCTCACACACACATCACCTTCCCCTAAACCTAAAACTCACCCTTTCCTTCCCCAAAATCAAAACCCAAAACTCAGATTCTCCCACCGCTGCCGCCGCCGCCACCGCCACCACGGATTGCTGCCACCACGAATTGCCACCACTGCATCTTTTGGTTTTCCTGTATTACGCAACTCATTCTCTACCTGTTATTGTTTTTAATTGAAAATCAAACTCCATACCTAGTGCCCAGGTACGCTTGCTTTCCTCTTTCTCTTTTCTCTGAATTTAAGTTTGTCAATTGAAACCAAACAGAGGAAAGGCAGCCTACTTAATTATGAAAACAGGGGAAATATTTCTCTCTTTTTTTTTTTTTTTTTTAAAAAAAATTTGGAAATCTGATTTAGGTTTTGGTATTGTGGTCTGATTGGTTTTGATTTAGGAAGAACAGATGCTTGACATTGATTTGTAAAGCCTTTGCTTTTTTTAGTTAGGGTTATTTTAGGTAGGGTACCGATGGTTGTTTTTCTTTGATTTTTTAAATTCCTCCGTTTAAATTATTTAACAAATTTACCATCTTTGGCTCATATATTTGTTTCACGTTGACCCATAAAGTTTATTTTGATGTTGAGATTGGTGGAAAGCCCGTTGGTAATGCTCTATTCCATTACATTTCTTTTTTGCTTGCCATGTGTTTGATGAAATTTCTCTTTAGATAGGTGGTACATAATTTTTGGATTCAATTCTTTCTTTTTCCCATATTGATATAAATTTTGGCCTTTTGTTGTATTCACAAAATCTTTTTGAGTTGTCGTTGATTTCTTGGCTTGGTTTGTTTGCAGCAGACCAGCAGTTTTGCTGCTTTTGGGATTTTGTATATATATGTTGACTTTATAGGTTTATTTGTTGTTCAATTCTAAGATTCCAACATAATCAAACAAATAAATATGTGGCACTGGTATGAAACTATGAAATATTGGCACACTTTTGAGGTTTTTAAGTTGGAATATTTGTAGTTGTAGTTTTTTTATTGACAAGATTTGATTCAAAAAGATTTGGCAAGTTTTTATCAACTTGATTTAAAAAAAAAATAAAAAAACCCTCTTTTTTTGTCGTCTCATAGTGGAATTGATAACTATTAATGCCTATTTCTTAATTTTTTTAATTGTTGAAATTGTTTTAGTTATTGGATTAAAAATAAATAAATTGTTTTAGTTATTTTTATATGGAGATTTTTTAGTTCTATACCTTCGAATTAAATAAGTTTTAACCTCTATCATATTGCACTCAACATAACTTGCATACTTAAGTACTGTGTATCTAGGGATATTTTTGACACCTACACTTCGATATATGGATTTCATAGAGAGTTTGTAATGGTTAAATTGTTAGGGAGATGTTACATTTACTATTCTTTTGATCTTTTATTTAATTTGATTAGTACTTAATGCATTTAATCATTTGTTTAAAAATGTTTTGGAAGTAGATTAGAACTTGATTTTAAAGTATGATTTTTGTGGAGTTGAGGTTTGCTTAGGTTTACAATTGATCATGAATGCACTTTTCTACTTTATTTCACTAAAAATTTGGTCATCTCGGTTGCTTGATATTTATATCCTAACATGTGCTATAATTTGGTTGATTAGAAGTTATTTTTTGCTATGTGGATAAAACAAAGTTATGAAATTTAGTAATTTTGCTGTTAATTGCTTGTGTTGAGATGTAATTTTTCTTAACTCTCTAGGATCTTTTGTTTGTTATGTTTCTCTTCTGAGTTGTAATTTTGTTGTTGTTTGCTTTTGTGATGTGTCTTTAAGGTTTTGCTCTTAGGAAGTTTTGTTGGCTAAGTGCATGACCTATGTTTATATTGAACATGTTGGTGAGTACTTGCTTATTTACATTAAAAAAGTTTTGTTGGGTAAGTGTTTGATTTGTGGTTATATTAAACATGTTGGTGCGATTCTTCTTATTTATATTTAACTCACATTATTGTTGGTAAAGGAAGTCACATTATTTATACATTAATTTTTTTCATCTTTGTTGTCTTTCAAAATTTTAATTTATTCTTCACATTGGAGGGAAAATAAGATAAAAGGATAGGAAAAAAAATGCGGTTTCTTCTCTTGCAAAAATCTAAGTTGGATCATATGTTGTTCCATAGAATCAAATTTTGGCTTGGAATTATACTTTGCTATGTAATTTGCCATTGATTATGCTACTGATATTTGTAGTCCAACTTGCAATTGAGTCTGAATGTAAAGATTGACATCAAATGAATTCAGTGGTCTACAATTTGTAGTTGGATTGTCATCTCTTTTACCTCATGGAATGTTAGATGTTGTAGGTTGTTTATATTGTCATGATCCAAGGGGAAACAATGTTTATCATCATCCCAAATTATTGTCTACAATAGCCAGCACTTTAGTGCATAGCATATGAAGAGAGTCCAACCTCATCACCCCTAAGTGTTTGTGATGATACCTAAGCCAAATTGAAGTGTTTCAATTATAGGAGGGAGTCCATTTTTTCTCCAACTCTTATTTTTTTGAGTTTGGGTTGTAGGGAATGATGATAATGCAAATTATTCACTCCCACCGCCGCCAAGTGAAACCTAGCAGAGGGTGTGGTTTCCTTCAAAGAGAAGTGCTCCTTTGTCGTCTGTTGGACAAGTTACGCATTATGTAATTATGTTTATATTTTAATCTAAAGTTAGAAGTTGCCTATTATTTCATAGACATGTTTCCTTACCTTCAACTCAGATCTCGCTATAATGCTATTAATTAGCTATCAAAATATGCTCTGCCATCACACAAAGAAAAGTAAATGAATATGTCATCTGATAGTTCCAATGTTACACTTGACAAATATGGGTTAATAATAGACCTGACCTAACTACCTTATATAATCAAGGTTTCATTTAATTTTGTTGTTTTTAATTTAAAGGTGAAAATATGTTGAAGAAGTTAATGGTGGTCATTGCAATGGAATGGTACGTTGCTTTCTCTCTAAACTAATAAACATGTTCCTATATTAGTCTATTCTTAGTTGGTTATCTTTTTGGCATGTTATACAATCTGTTAGATTTGGGAGAGTTGCAGACTATGGCCTGGACTTCAGGAGGTTCACTCTTTATTTCTCAAGGGAGTAATTGAATTCATGTTTGAGTAAAGCAAATGACACAGAAATTTTTACTGCAATGCGTGGAGAATTTGGCAACCAAAAATCAACAATGGACTAAAATTACAGAGCATCCACTATGGTCCATGGAGCATCTCACTGTGGGCACAAGAATACTTGATTGAGTACACTAGATTAAGAAACATTGCAAATTAATTTATGCTTCTTTTTTTTTTTTTTTTTGGTTTAGTTTCAGTGAAAGCCAATAAAATACAGAGTAATTGGGTGTAAAAGAATTTTGTTATTATATCTAATTTTAATTTTCACTTTTTACATGGTTGTAGTTCCGATTTTATGTGATACACTACAATTGTGGGACTAAATTTTACTCAAGATAATATAAAATAGTTGTCATCTATCTTAACATTTACCAAGGAATTGTATTTGTGTAATAGCACATTATGATTATGTAATATATTACTATATAAAATTTGAATGTTTCTCATTTTTAAAGATGTTTAAAATTTTGACAATTTGTCATACGAGATGTTTAATTACTTTCTCTCCATTTCATATTGGAGATGATTTAACTTTAAAATAGTTGAAATTAGATAAATATTTAAACTTGAACATGTTAACATTTTGAGTTAAAAGTTACCCGTGCATCGCACGGGTTTGCGACTAATTGATACTAAAGTCTAAAACCATGAATAATTAGTTCTGAATTGAGGAAATATTTTATAGTAAACTTTTATATTTATTATAATATATATACACACATATACATATATATATATATATATATATATTTATTTATTTATTTATTTATAAATATAAAAAATAGCGGTAAACCCGAAACGGTACACCGGTATTGACCGGTATCCGAAATATATCGTACCACTGGCAAAACCGGTACAGCCTCCAGTATGGTATTGACTCCCTTAATATAAAGTACTCGTTGAAGAGTTTATATGAGCAACGTAAACAAGGTGGAGCAATATCATAGAATCAGAGTCACATCTTTAGTCTATCTTTCTCCACCGTTGTGCAATCTTGAACACACTTATTGTCCACATTGCTCCATCTCACAAATCTTCATCTACCATAAATCAATTCCACGAATTAGTTCCTTGTTCAAACATAGGCCATCCGACTTGGTTGCATACTAACTTCTCTGCTTCTACATAAAGTATCAAAGTTTTCTTAACCATGGTCCATGGCCTAGCCCAATGATGTCACCCATCCCATCATTATTAGTCTGGATCGGTCCAATTACTATTCTTGGGCCCAAATGTGGTTATGTTCCACAAATGTAGAAAATTGTGGTGTAATGTCACTGATACAATCTCCTAGACAATTCAAAAGACAAATGAATCTGATGATGCTTTTGATGCCAGGCTTGAAGATTGGAACAACATTCATGCTCCTTCCATCAACAATCTCTTACCAAGGCTTGAGATAGCCAAGGCAGCTCGGGACTTCCTTGCCATGTTGCCTTGGAATTTCATATCGAGACCAAAATATGTTAGATGCACCAAGAATAAAGTCAATCTATTTTAAATTTTTATGCCTACACCTCTACTTTGTGGGAAAAAATGTAGATCCACCATTGAAAGATGCTGATGACATTGCACTCTTTGCCTAATAACATGATCGTCTTAACTTCTGTCCTGCACTTATGCTGCCTTTTCTGTTCCCTCACGGCTCAAGTAGCAATTCCAAATTCACTGATTTTGCTTGTTGCAACCTTATGACCTTTGATGCCTCACTATTTTCCCATAAAACATTCTTAAACTTCTAGTCCTGTCATTTATATTGTTGATGGTTTCATATGCTTGTTAGTCACATAGGGTCTATTGCTTCCTCTAGCTTGTCTATTCGTGATACTAATTCACCAGGTTCTGTCCATTACTAATTATCATTACTTCGTTGCTCTTTCCACTCCCCATAAGCATCACACTTATCATGAGACTAGTGTTGACCATCTTTGGTAGCAAGCTATGTCTAATGAATTTGACACTTTGCATAATATTACACTTGGGACATGTTGTTCCTCTCTTTCTTTCTCTCCATCTCTTTGTTTTTAACAATTACACTAGAGATCATAAAAAATAAAAAAAGCATTTCGAAGTTTACCATGAAAGCTAAAAAAAAGTTTATATAAGGTAAATTTTGAACGCTAAATTATGCATCAAAATTCAATTTCATACCTGAACTATCAACTAAAATTTAAACCCATAGATTTTTGAAAATGGTTCAATGTTATCCTTGCCCGTCCTCTCCTTTTGGAAATGAAGTGATGCCTATGAGATTAGCTTACAGACGTGACTCAATCTATAGTTAACTTTGATTCCTACTAACAAAACTAAATAGTTTGAAGGAAACACGACTTGTATAATTGTGGCTTTTTTTTTTTTTTTTATGATAAGTAAACAAACAATGAAATATTTTCAAAAAATTTAAGGACTATAGTGACACGATTGATTTTTTATGCACACAATTTAACCTTAAACTGTAGTTCAAAGGATAAAAATAGTAATTTGGCCTAAACAGATCGAATGAAGAATTAAGTTTTTCTCATTCAAAGCTAAATTTTTTATTAGAAAGGTAGAGGATGGGACAGCTCCTCTCCTATTTGTTTAATCAAAAAAGTAAAAGGTAAAAGAAAGTTTGCAAAATTGCATCATATAATGAGATTTTAAGTATTACTAGTAAGTAATACTTAAAATAAGGTAAGTGAAGGTGAATGACAAGATGGTAAGTAACTCTTGTTTTGATAGCTATTAAGCAACACAACCAAAAAAATTAGGGCCCGTTTAGTAGAGGAGTTTGAGTAATGTTGTTTAGGTATTTTATATGAGAAAAGTCAAGCTGTGGCGTAAAACACTGGTTTTACGTCATCCAATAGCCCTTCGCCACGTCACATATCACTTAAAAACAGAACGATTTCAAAAAAAAAAAAATCACGTTGTTTCCCTTTGCTTCATCGCCTCTTGTCCTATATATGTTCCCACAAGTCTCACAACCCCTCTCTTCGCTTTCCTCTATATCTTCCTATCTCTCTCTCTCTCGCTCTCTCTGTGTGCAAGCCATCCATGGCGGCCGATCTAGAAATTAAGGCCAAGGAATCTTATATCGACTTCAAGCTCGCAACCGAGCTCTACTCCCAGGCCATCAAGCAAAACCCTGAAAGCGCTAAGCTCTTCGCTGAACGCACCCAAGCCAACATCAAACTCAACTGCTTCACTGGTTTTTTAGCCTTCCTTTCCTACCCTTTTTGAGTTTTTCTCTTTCTTTTCTCTTTTGGGTAGTGAAAAAAATTGTGGGTTTTTATTGATTTGACTATCTCCTTTTTTTTATTCTTTTTTCTTGTTTGGTTGCTAAGAAAACATTAGGAAAAGAAAATTGAAGACGTGGGTGGGAAATAAGTGAAGAATTTTAAGTCTGTTGTGTTGAATTGTTGTGTTTTTTTGGCATTATTATTGTTGTTGTTGTTGTTACTGTTGTTGGGTTTTACCCCATCCTCTAAAACTAGAAAGAGATGGGGTTTTCTTCTTCTTTTTCTTTTTCGTTTTTGTTTTTTCGGTTTCTTGGCAACCAAACATACTTTAGAGTGTTTCGTCCTCACGGCAAAGGACACGACGTGGTGAAGCAGAGGAAAACGGCGAGAACTTTTTTTTTGGAAATCATTTTGTTTCTCTTTAGGATTTAAGTGATGGATGACGTGGCGAAGGGCTATTGGATGGTGTAAAACACTGGTTTTACGCCATAGCCTGACCTAATGTTTTCTCTTTTGATATACGTGTGAGTGAAAATGTGTGTGAAAATGTGTGTAATGTTGTTTAAAATATGAAAATATGTGTTAGAACTTACTTGCCAAACAGGTCCTTAACCTTTCAAAAAGAATTTAAGCAATCATAAGTCCAATGTTTGGTGACTTGCTGTTCATCCCGCCACAAAACCTTAATCAAGATTATAGACTCATTGAAGTGAGATGAGCTCTTCTCAATCCAAGCAATTTGATGTATTTCTTCCTATTTTATGTTTCTAGTTTGTTATCTAGACCCATAAAACTTCATCACTAGCTCTACTACCAACTGTCAAAGCTCCTCCTAATTGACTCAAGTCATTTCCGTTAATGAGAAATATTGTAAATAAGATCCTATGCCCTTGTAAAATGGCTATCTATGATTCAGCAATATGATATCACAGTTGTGCCCACATCAAGTCTTGGCTAAAATGTCCTAGAAAGTTTTATTTTGGAAGCAACTACCATATAAAGTACAAACTGGTTGGAATTTGGGAGTCTATTTCAACCAAATAGATGCTTCACAAAATTTTCTCATCCATTATCACTAAACAGATATAACATGAATATGACAAAACTTAACTACTAGCCAAATATTTTGCTGCAAACCCAACAAAAAAAACAGAGGCTTTTTTAACAAAACAAACAGCAATAAGAATTCTTCAATTACTAAATGGAAAAAATATGTAAATATGAGAACCCAATTTGAAATAGTCAAATGTAAATAAAATTTGAAGGAGCACAGATGCAGAATTCACAAAATTAGGAAAATAAAAAGGGGTTTAAATTCGAAAGAGAGATTGAACCTTCAGAGCTGTGAGAACATCATCACTAGGCCCAGAGAAGAAAGGCGAGGGTTTGAGAGAGAGAGAGAGAGAGAGAGAGAGAGAGAAAGGAAAAGATGAAGAAGAAGAAGAAGAAGAAGGAAATACGAGCAGCAAGTGTGATTGGAAATCAGAATTCAGATTGAAAACTATATAATGGATATAAAATCATGATATCCCCTCAGGTTCAGGTAGGTTTTCGTATCCACATGTAACTGCCGCTTCTAGTATTTTCACTTCTCTCCATCATTACTACTTTTCTCTCCCTTCCCTTCCCGACCCCTCCGCTCTTCTTCCCCTACCAAGTCACGGAAGATCTATCCACTTATATCCTTAGGGTTTTCACTTTTTTACTTCTTTTTTATTTATTATTTCTTTTTAATATTTGCACGAGTCTCCTCTCTTAGCAAACGGATTGAACTCGGGTCAAAAACAACTTATCTAAAACGGGTTGGATAAGGTCGGGTCACGAGTCCATCTCTAATTTTCACGTGCAAAATAATAATAATAAATGAAAAAAAATACTAAATTTTAATTAAAATAACAAAATACTCAAAAAATAATAATAATAATATTAATATGTAGACACTTCAGTTTACACAGATCAAAGTTCACAAATGATATCATTACTATAAAAATTAGATGATTTGCCCTTAAATACCAAAAAATGATGTAGTTTTAGTTTTAAGAAAAAAAAAATACATTAAAAAATTCGTAAGATATTAAAAAAAATTACTTTTTTATTATTATTTTTTTAAATTACAACAATAAGTGGCCATAACTCGTGGCATTTTCCAGCAACAACAATGCATTTCTTCAACTCCTGTCATCTTGTATAATAATAAGTAATTTTTGAACTAATAATAAGTTTTTTTTTTTGGTAAGAAAATCGAAATTGGTTTTAAATGAATTGAAAGCAGTTTCAAATGATATTTAAATAGAATAGTTAGAAGTAGTTTTAAATGCATTTTAAATAGTTTTTAAAAAATTTTGAGAAGAAAATAATTTTAAAATTGGTTAAAAGTATTACATGAGTATAATTGCTTGTGTGGTGGGGAGCAAGGGTTTGAGTTCAAGTCTTCAAGTGAGAGTTTCACAAATATATACACTTAGATTAGGCTAGAATATAATTTCTATTTTGTATGAAAATAAAAAAAATATATAATAAATTTCTATTTGATTTTTTTTTAAATGTTTTACAAGTTTAGATTCAGTTATTTTCATGCAAAGACACTTAACACAAGCATTAAAACAAAGGAAAATGCTAGGAGCACAACTTTTTACACAACTTGCCACGTGGCAAGTTATGAGTGATAAAAAAAAAAAAAAATGTTGGGTTCATCATGTAAGTCCACATCTCTATCACTCACAACTCACCACATGGTAAGTTGTGACAAAAATTGTGCAATAAATTGTGGTTCTAGCATTGCTCAAAGATGAAATGACACTTGTATGAAATTAAAACCAATTTAAAATCTAAGGACACTTGAAATCAAATTAGAATGCAATTAGGACACTTGATGTAATATTGGAATGTAATTAGTAGAAACTAATTTGGATTTTTGAATGAATTTTCTCTTTACTATATTACCATATATAACATGAGGTAATCCCACATTTGAAATGGTGAAATTGACTTAGAAAGACAAAGTTACAATTATCTGATTTTCAAAAGTTTGCTGGATTGATTCTCAATTTGATGACCACTTGAGCAATTATCAACCAAAAATCTAAAATCTATCAAACTTTTTTGTTTGAGGAAGTTTAAGGTTTGCTCAAGTTTCAGCCAGGTGAAGTGTAAGCAAGGTCAATCAAAGTTTTTGTTTTCTGCAAAATTAAGCAAACAAATGTGCCTTAACTTGGATTTGATTGTCATTACTATCTAATAACTGTTTTAAACCCTATTTTGAAAGTAATGACTCTTCAATTGTTCCTCTTCATTTTCTATATATGCATGTTTGTCCATATTCAGAATTCTAATATATATATATATATATATATATATACACATATAAAACCGAAACTTTTGAAACTTTCACAATTTTCCACGTTAGCACAATATTAAAAAAAAACAAAAAAAAACGTAATTGCACTTTTCTAAATCTCGATACTTTTTCTCTCTCTTCCTCTCCTCTTTAGACTCTCAAATCTGTGTCTTTGTTCATAGCCGGAAGCCTCCCACTCTGTCACTTTCTGTCCCAACTTCTCCTGGGTGCAAATACAATCTCTTCTATTTATCTCAAACCTGATCTATTGGAAGAAGTATGGGCTATCTCTCCTATCTTAGTCTCTTCTCTTTTTATTCTGTGTTTTCTCTACTGCCGTTAGTTTCTTTTTCTTCGTTTACTATATGTGTTCCTCCATCTTCTATTTCTTCGTTTCTTCTTTGCCTCAGATATGTTTCTCTCTATGACTGCTTCTCTCTATTTCTTTTTCTTTTTCAAATTTGGTTGCATTGGCCCTACAACTTTAGACATTCTGATACAGAGACCCAGAGATTTGAGGGATATGGAGATTGGGGAAATTCTTCAATGTGCTGGGGCTTTAAGTGTAAAAGATATATTGTACATTCAACTGTACATGAATTAATGGGCTCCAACAAAAGTTCCTTGGATAACTAAATCTCTAACCTCAACACTAACCATGAAAGAGAGTTCAGAGAGGCCAATAATTAAGCATCAACATGCATTGATGGTGTTGGCATCTTTTATTACAACTATGGCCTTACAAGTTGGAATAACCCTAGTGGGAACATGTGGAGGATTTTTATTTTTAATTTTTTGACTGAAGACGATAGCATGTGGAGGAGTTTAAAAGAAAGGAAAAAAATAAAAAGAAAAAAACGTTAAAAGGTTGAGAGAATAAGTGGATGAGAATAAAAGAAAGGATAAAAAAAATATTAGTAGGATAGTTAGGGTAAAAAAATATATAAATGATGCTAAAGATATAACAAATTTCATCACTTAACCTCTAGAAACTAATGTCACTAGTTATAAAAAATAAAAAAATTGATATTTGTTTATTATTTATTATGATAATGCCATTTACCAATCATAATTATTGTCACATCAATCCACAAAATGTTTTATTATTAATTTGTTGTATCTTTAGCATTTTGTAAAATAATTAGTTTAGTGTTATATATATATATATATATATATATATATATTTATAGCTGTTTGACAACATGTCTCACTTATGCATTAGTTTAAGTCAACTTCATGGTTTGTGCCTCTTGGTTTAGTTTCCACTGGTCTTTTTTCTTTTCTTTTTTTTTTCTTTTTCATATGCATTTAGGCATACTAGGCCATCAACATAATTTGTATTTTTAGTACATTAGAACTTTAATCATAAAAACCAAAAATGCGACATTATAATAGTAGTCTTCTTACAATGAAATTTTTTATGAATTATGTTTTTTGTATTAATATACATTTGCAAGGACAAATAAAATATTGGAGAAAATTATAAACTTGATAACATTCAAACATTAAGGGGTAAGATTATTACTAAGGGAGAGATTGAGAGAAAAAATTCATTGAAAAATATTAGTTTAATTTTTAAAAAATTTCTTTAAGTAGTTTTCTCGTACATAACATGGGTTAGCGACTAGTTAACAAAAAACACAAGAAAATCTTGAGAATTCTCTAGAATTGCTATTTATAGAATTCGTAGGCTTTATTGTATCTTGGAGGTGATTTACCAGTAACCAATTAGTAAACTCTCTTCGAATGAGAGCAAATATCATCTTAAAAACAGCAACATAGCCAGACAAAAGCTACAAGACCCTTAAAAGTAAATAGCTAACTTGATAATGCTTAAATTCAAAGGGGCAAACAAAATTAAGAACGATTCAGAACCAAAGAGCCATTGATGCAGAGGATTTCAATTACTTATGTACATTACAAGCAGCTCCCATGCTGCTGAAAAGTCTATAACCACAAAAATAAGATTTCCAGAACCAGCACAATAAATCAATGGCCGGAAACAAAACCAATACCCTTGTTCAGTTCAACGATGTAAACTTCAATTTAGGTTTTAG
Organism: Quercus lobata; assembly: GCF_001633185.2. NCBI lineage: Eukaryota > Viridiplantae > Streptophyta > Magnoliopsida > Fagales > Fagaceae > Quercus > Quercus lobata. Next base: position 102,814 of record NW_022154718.1, read on the forward strand.
AAGTCACTACTAATTAATTGGCAGTATATTGGCTGCAAACCAAACTCACAACGCAATGGAGAAACACCACCACCATCTTTCATCAGAATGAAACTACTTTAGGTTATGTAATTTTCTTTGCAGATCACACAATTCTAATTCAGCTGTTAATCTCTTAATTGAGATGAGAGATCTCGGGTTGATACCAGCTAAGACAATCTGTGCCCCTTTGTCCTCTGAAGAACACGTCCCAGGTCTGAAAGTAGATGGTGAGAGCTTATTGCAGTTAAAAGGTTATATGGAAAATGATCCATTTGTGGGCACATCTGGCTCTGAGGACCTTTCTGACATGGCTGCTTCAGTGGATTGAGATTGAACTGATGGTACAAGTTCTTTTCTCTATAATTCAGAGATTCATCTGTATTTTTGTAAGGTATCCCGAAGGTAATATTGTTATCTATTGAGGAGAGCAAGCTATGCCACTAAGCTACAAACCTCTTAGCAGACATCTTGAAGGTAATATTGTTATCTATGATCTCCATTCTGACTACTAGCTTATATTTAATTTTTATTTGGTCTTCTGGATTTTTTCATGTGATATTATGTTGTCAATTCATGATTTTTGATGGCTTATATTTTTAAACCTTTGTCACATTGCTTCTTCAACTCAGTTAATACAAAAGTATAAAAGCTTAAACTGCATCAGTTGAGATGTAAATTGTATAAAACATATCTACTGTATTTGTTCTCTCTAAATGGAAGGCTGTGTCTCAATCCTAAGACCTCTAATTTAGCACTATAATTTTGGTTATCAACTTTATTTAATTACCTTTTGTTTTGTTTTGTTTTGTTTTGTTTTTTTTTTTTTTTTTTTTTTTTTTTTTTTTTTTTTTTTTGAGGATGAGCTAACAGAGAGAACCATATATGCACATGAGCTAACAGAGAGAACCATATATGCACTGTATACTATAGCTTACACAAAAGGTTAAATTGTTAAGAGTCAACTTTATGGGACCTTCCATTGAATGTTGATCAAAAAGTTTGCTTTTAGAATACAAATAACAGCAGCTAATTTTCAAGAACTTCTTCTTTTTTTGCTTAGAAAATTTATGAAAATATGTGATATAAGCTGATATGCATGAATTCTAGAATTTAAAGCATGCTCTTATAAATATCCTTCATGTGGTTAGCAATTGTAATTGTATAGATTTATTTATTTTCATTTCATTTATTTGTTGCAGATTGATGCTAATATTGAAGGATGAGATTGCAAGGATGGTTGAGCTTTTTCCAGGCTATATCCTTTAAACACTAGCTTGATGGAGATGGTAGATAGAAGTATCTCAACGAAGGTACTTGTACCTGTATATATTGTCTTTATTTGGAGGTGGTATAAGTACCTCAATTCCTGCATAGCCTGCAGAGCTTATGATACGTTCTTTCCCTTCTATTTGAATCAGGTTTTGTGTTATAGTGCTCCAGTTATGATGTAGGAAGAGGCTCCTCAAGTTCTGCCTAGTTTGATTTAAATAATTGAAGGATGGTTCTCAGTTGAGAAAGGTCTAGTGCTTTACTTATAGGGAAGGGAAACCAATAAAAAAAATAAAAAAACAAAAAAAGAGGAGAAAATCATTTGTTTACTATCCCTTCTTTAATGTAAGAAGTGAAGCTTGCACGGCATCATGTCAGTTAATAAGTATTTTAAAGGGAAACAGTGTTGTTAATGTAGTGAATGTAGTCTGCTAACCCTTTTGATGTTGTTGTTAATCAAGTGTCCATAATGAAAATCCCTCTGTTTCATCGTCTTGACACTGAACTTTACTGTTCAGTTATGCAGTAAAACTGTTGTTCTTTGTTTATTCAGATTAGCATCCAGCATCTGCTGAGAACCCTTTATACTTGACTAATTTGCTCCACCAGGGAAAAAATGATGACATGAGAACCGTTATAGTAGCAAGTGATTACATGAGATATCATTGGTAAACAACAATTCAGCATTTTAAGACATGAATGAAAAAGGATGAGAATTGTGCAAGAGTTGGGTGCCTTTTTATTTTTATTTTTTAACGCCTATAGTTTTTGAGTGGGGTTAAACTTTTACAATAACAAGTCTGATTGGCCTAAGGTAGCTGCAAGCAATGTGCGTTAGGAAAGTTGTAGATCAAGTCAGGATGGGGGAAAAAATCTAATTGAAAGTTGTTCAATTGTATAGATTTCTAGAAAACTAAGTTTAAAACGCATAAGCGATTTAATTTTATATCATTTACTTGTTATTAATTTTATAATATTGTATATTGTTGTGTTTTATAACATTTAACTTAACAGTTCTTATATCATTCTTTTTGGAGTTGTGGATCCTTTCGGTTCATGGAATTTGGAGAACATACCTAAGATTTTCATGTGGTAATTTTAGATTACCGTCTCTAGTTAAAACTTTTTGCATGAGTCTTTTTTGGGCATTTGAAGCATGTGGGCACCACATTAGCACATAACATGAGAAACTAATCACCACCACCAAAACAAGTGGTTTTCTTATTCCTAAATACATAGGAATCTACTAAAAAACACACAAATTCCAATGTAGCCCACCTCAGTCAGCTTCTTCTTCAAGTTTCTGAGTAGATAGAGCAATGCAGCATTGCTGTTGGTGTCATGTTGCCTGATGTACTCTACCCCTACTGCCACTATTTTCTTAGTGTCTTTGTATCTGATACCCTCTCTCTCTCTCTCTCTCTGCTATTTGCTGTGTCTTGTAGGCTTGCTTAACAAGGACTGAAGTTCACCATCACCATGTACAGCTATGTGGAAATAGCTAGGATGCATGGACGAGGCAAAATGGCCGCCGCACCCGTGAGCGACGCCGTTGCTTGTGCGTTGGTGTCGCATCCAGTTTTTTTTTTTTTTTTTTTTTTTTTTTTTTTTTTTTTTTTTTTTTTTTCATTTCGCGACTTGCACGGACTTGGGCCAACTGGGGCCGAATTGGTTCGTATCGGGCAAAACTGTCGAAACACACCAAACCGGCCGATTCAGGCCAAAATTCAAAAAAAAAAAAAAAGAGAGATGCAAAACGCACCGTTTGAACTTAATAACAAAACCCTAAATCATTCTTCACTTCAATCTTCAGCTCTCTCTCACTCTTTGTGCTCCATCTCCCCTTTCGGCTCTCTGATCTCCGTCTCCCCTCTCTCCAAGGCCTCTAGTTTTCACTCTGGTAATTTCTTTAGCTCATTCTCTTTGTTTGTCCCTCTTAAGGCTGACTACTTTCATTCCTATAGCTACACTTTATAATAAAATAGCACTGATCAAGTTTTTGTGCTGTTGATTATGCTTATTGATTTTTGGTTTATTTGAAAAGTTTCATATTTTTTTTTTCTGAAATATGTTTCTTCGGTGATTTGCTTGTGCTTGTGTAAATTTTTTTAGTTAATAAGTGAGTGGATCCACATGCCTCTCTCTACACACCGATAGTCTCCTTCGTGCACCCCACATGTTCAATGAGTGCAATAAATCTGGTTTGACAGCCAAAATTGGAAATTAACACTGTTTGCCAAATAATATTTAAGTCTAAGTCTCTCATGTACAAGTCATTCCCAGAAATACCCAAAATTTTTTTTTTAAGAAATCCTAGAAACACAACAATTCCAGCACAATGAAACACATTCGCTATTTATTCAACAATGGAACAATTTTTCTGGGTTTTTCTATTTTGACTAAAAAATGAACTAGAAAACTTAAATCAGATCAAAGAGAGAAAGAATCCAAGGAGACCTAGATTAGATTGGAGAGAAAGAATCTAGAGACCCAGATCAGATAGGAGAGAGAGCTCACCTCACCTCGTCGGGTTAATGCCTGGGTCGTGCTGCGTGGGTCTGGCATGGTGGTGTGGTGGTGGCATGGTCTGGCTGGATCGAGTTCCGGGTTGCTCAGTGCGGAGTGGACCTGTGAGTGCTAGTACTAGGTTTGTGGTACTAAGGATATGAGTTTAGAGAAGGGTTTAGGGTTTTGGAGGAAAAACTCGCCACGAATGTCGCTGGCAGTTGCAACTTACCAGTGATCTTCATCTTCGAAAGCTAGATTCGCCCATTTAGAGAGAGAGAGAGAGAGAGAGAGAGAGAGAAGGTGTTTGATTTTGTGTGTGTGACAGTGAAACTCTGTGTGTGTGTGTGAAAGTGAAATAGGAAAAAAGTACAGAGAGAGCTGAACATACATGAGAGAGCTGAACATGTGTAAGGAGGCTGAATATGCAGGGTTAAAGGGTGGGCTTTTAAATTGAGTCTTAGAGACTCGATTTCCAAGTGGTCACCAGGTGGAAAAAATGCCACATCAGTCGTGATCAGACCATGGAAATCGAGTCTTTGGGACACTATTTATAGACCCTAAATTGAGTCTTTTAAACTCGAAATGTTAGTAAAAAATATAGTTTGAAAACAGTGCCTACTAATTATATTGTTTGGCAAACAGTGTTAATTTCGAATTTTGGCCCTGATTTGACCATAAGTTAAAGACATTTTGCCATATTAGCCATAGGCAACGTCATAAGTAACATCAATATTGGAGCTACACTAGGAGTCACATCCTGCTACATCAGCACTTTGTCACGACATTATCATGTCAACATCCTGCCACTTATGAGGCTTAAGTACTGACACAATACAGGGTACTACATGACATAAGACACAACAATCTGTCAATTCTTGAAATACTAGGACACAACACCGTAGATAATTATTTAAATAAATAAAAATTATTTTTAGGTATATATATTCTTGGGTATATATTGTGTATTTTAGATTGTAAAAAAAAGTAACTTCTATCCTGTCATTTATACGGTTGATGGTCCCATATGCTTGTTAGTCACATTTGGTCTATATCTTTCTCTAGCTTGTCTATTCTTGATATCAATTTCATCCCATACTAATTATCACTAGTTCTTTGCTCTTACCATTCATGAGGCCAGTATTGACCCTCTTTGGTAACAAGTTATGTTTGATGGCCAAAATGGCCAACTGGCCTTAAAATTGTAACTATCTAGTTAATAGGCGCCGTTTAGAAACATATTTTATTTATAGCATCTCGAGTCTTAAAGACTCGATTTTGGTCTTCAAAATCGAGTCTTTGAGGCTCGATTTGTAGCTTGGATCAACTCTGATGTGGCAGAACTGCCAGATGGCATTTACATAGAAATCGAGTCTCTAAGACTCGATTTCTAAGCCCTATATATCTCACTCAGACCAAACCAAACACCAGGGCATCAGAGGAAAAACCCAGAGAAAAAAAAAAAAGAAAAAAGAAAAGAAAACCAGAAACAGAGACGGAGAGAAGATCAAGATCGGCGACCCAGGTGCGCGCGGCATGATCAGAAACTGACCAGCGACCACGGCCAAGGGCTCGCGCGCGAGCCTGGGTCGCGCGCGGCCAGGGGCTCGTGCAGGAGCCTGGGTCGCGCGCGGCCTGAGGCTCGCGCGCGGCCTGGGTCGCGCTCGGCCTGAGGCTCGCGCGCGGCCTGGGTCGCGCGAGCCCCTGGCCGTGCGCGACGCTGGCCGGCGCCAGCCCCTGGCCGCGCTGGTGAGGTTTAGCGGTGAGGTTCTCTGTTTCTCTCCCTCTGATCTGATCTGAGTAGATGTGTGTTTCTCTTTCTCTCCCTCTGCTTTGATCTGATCTGCGTAGAGACTTGGTGTTTTTTTTTTAAAATTTTGGGTTTCTGATCTGCGTAGCGACTTAGTGTTTTTTTTTTTAAATTTTGGGTTTGAAATCGAGTCTTAGAGACTCGATTTCCAGGTGGACACCCATGTGGACAAAGTGCCATATCAGAATTGGTGTAGGCATACAAATCGAGCCTCAAAGACTCGATTTTGAAGCCCAAAATCGAGTCTTTAAGACTTGAGATGCTATAAACAAAATATGTTTCTAAACGGCGCCTATTAACTAGATAGTTACAATTTTAAGGCCAGTTGGCCATTTTCGCCTATGTTTGATGAACTTGATGCTTTGCATAAGAACTCACACTTAGGACATGATCTTCATTTCTTCACCCCCCCCCCTCCCTTTTTTTTTCCTTGTCTCTGTCAATTTGTTTTTAGCACTTTTAAAAAACGATATTTAAAAAAAAAAATGCATTTACAACTTTTTCAATGAAAAAGGGAAATGGCAAAACATATCTCTTGGTTTATTAGCAGAAAGAACATCAAAGACATCTTATTACAAATTCAAAGGAATGGTGTTACAAATTGCTCATGTATGGATGACAAATCATTGGAAATAAAATGTGCATCTTCAAATGCGATGAAAAGGGCCTAATAGAAATACATTGAACGTGACAGTGATACTAAAAAGAATAATGAATTGCCTTTGACTTGCAAGTCCTTTATGTTTTCTTCTTGCACTCATCCCAATATTATCTTCACACTTCAATCTTTAAGGATTTGGTTCATCTTCAAGCCTAGAATGGCTCGGTCCTGCCCCTTCATCATGAAGTACTCTCTTAAACTTTATCAGCCAAGCCTGAGCTTTAACATCCTTATTTGATGTAGAGGCATAAGGAATCATTTTTCCATTAAGAACCCTATCGTTAGGGTGTCCACGGGTCGGTTCGGTTTAGGTTTGTACTTAACTCGGAACCGACCCGATCTGGTCGGGTGGCAGGACGGCGGACCCGTCGTCGACTGTTAAAAATCACGGGTCGAGTCGGATTAGACTCGGTTGCACAGCGGTCGGATCCGATTTCGACCGAAAGACTGATCAAAGACCACAAATTTCACAAATCTAAAAAAACAAATCTATACTGAAGAACAAATCTACAAACCCAATACAAGGACCCATCTCCGAGGAGCAGATCTACACTAAAGAACATATCTAAACTAACCCACAAATCCACAAACACCAGTCACCCACAAATCCAAAGAACACAAATAGAAACTGAACTTGCATGAGACTGAATCAAAGAAATAAAGAGAAAATTATTGAAAACTACAACCTTGACTCGCAGATTGGAGATGGTGAATGGCAGAGATTGCAGATCGACGATGGTGAATGGAAGAGAATCACAGATCGGTGATGATGGAGGTTGAGAGATCAGTGTAGATCGATGATGGAGGTTGAGATCTTGGCGCAGATCGGCGATAATGGAGGTCGAGAGCTCTGCGCAGGTCAACAATGATGAGATATCAGTGTAGATCGGCACATGTCGGAGATGTTGAGAGATTGAGAGAGTGAGAGAGAGCCTTAAGATTGAGAAAGAATGAGACTATGAGGGAACTAAGAACTAACTAAGCACTGAAGGTTATATAACATGGTCGGGTCGGGTGGATCGGGTTTTGGAAGGGAAGACCCACCACTCGACTTGCCGGAATTGGTTTGGGATGGCAGGAATCCATCACCAACCACCAAGTAGTTGGGTCGGGCAGTGGATGGTTCGGGTGTGGTCGATTTGGCCAGGTGGATCGGGTCTTTGGTTTGGTTGGACAGGCCTGCCCAACATATGATAGGCTGACCCCTATCTTCTTAGCAATCTAGCCCTAAAAACTATAATAACGTCTACTTTATCACCGTCCTCCAAATTGAACTCACCTTTAGAAACATTGCCCAGCCACAGGTGATCTTTGGAGGAGATTACAACATCAGCTATTATTTGCCTAGAGGTCTGACTAATATTCTTGGTATGATTGACAACTGAAATGCTAAGAAGATTTTGAGATACTATATTGTCATTGCTTGCACATGGTGAATAAACAGTGCATACCACAAACCCTGCCATATTGAGATTAGTAATATAAGGCACTTCAAAACACACTGAGGGCCCTTCATCCTTATACATGAAGCAATTAGGAATATCATCACTAGGGAGGAATATGCTAAACATGTTACCAACTCTACTCATAGTGCATTCCTGTTCCATAAGGAGCATGATTTATCAAAGCTATACTTGAAAAAGAAAAAGAAAAAAGATATTCATTCAAAAAAATAAAGGGGGATTGGGTGGTATTGAGAGAGAGAGGAAACCTGTAGGATGCTTTGCTTGAAAGTACTTGTAATATTGTTGCACCCTTCCATGTGAAGGATTCCAAAGTACTTCAACATTTTATCCAAACTTGGAATCTCAACTAATTTGTGGCAATTAGTAAGGAACAAAGTTTCCATGCTTGAGATCTTCGATACATTTGGCATTCTTTCCAAAGCTGTGCAGTTTCTTGCATGTAGACTATTCAAATTTGTAGGTAAATTTGGTGTTGATTAAGTTCTCTGCAATAATCCAAATTGAGCCTACGAAGCCTTGAAAGACCACTAAGGCTTGATGGTAGGGCATGAAACCTATTGCTTTGTAGATCTAAAGATTGAAGAGCACATAAACTCCCAAGACCTTTCGGAATTGTGTCATTTGATAGACCGCAATCACTAAGACATAATTCTTTTAGCGAGGATAAACCTTGTACTGAATCCAGCAATATATTGACAGACTTGGGAATTTTACTTGGTGATATCAAAGACCAAAAGTATGAAGAACATGACTTAGGTTGTGATCCTTTGCAACCACGTAGAGATAAATGTTTGAGGTTCTTCAATCGTTCTATGGTAAATGGAACTTGTCTTATAGTAGTGTTGTCTATCCGAAGAGCAGTCAAGCATTCCATGTCCCCCAAGTCGTCAACCAAATTGTCAATATTAGAACAATCAGAAAGAATGAGAATTTCAAGAGACTTCAACTTATAGAGACTCCTTGGCAGACTTCTAAGGTTTTTGCAACCTTTCAAATTTACCAAAACAAGTTTATGAAGATCTCTAATAGATTAGTGAACCTCAAACAAACTTGTACAATCTTTGAGTATAAATTTTTTAAGATTGGGGAGTCTTGAAAAGTTAGGGGTCCGGGTTAGATCATGTGAATGACTGAGATTTAGGACTTCCAACTTATTGAGAAACTGGTAAAGAGAGAGAAAATAAGGAAAGCAGAATATTAGCACGTAGAAGATAAACAATTATGGCTTGATGGTCAAGGTTAAATTATACCTTGGGATATTTCCAAACTTCTCTGAGATTGCTATATCGCAAGTCAATTGCAACTATCTTTCTTGGATAAAAGTTGTTTGGTATAAACTCTAGAGGGAATCCATGCCAGCAGAGCCACTGTAACTATTTGGAAAGATATTCATAGTCCCTAGTGAGTTGTGCGTGATCAAGTTGGAGTAATCTCAGCCTTTGCATCTTTACAAATGCTTTTGTATTGAAATTCACCTTACTTGATCTTGGTAATTTTAAAGCAAGTCCTTCAACTGCTTCCATTCCCTGATACAAGAATTGTGTAAGCAAATTGGTTATGTGGAAGTTCAGAGATTAAAAAAAAAAATACAAACTTGGCAAAACATGCTTGTACCACATAACCTCGTACTATAGCAAGAAAAATGTCCCATTTTTCTAATCCCTTCATCAACATTTGAACCAACCAATGTATTCTTAATTTCTTATTTGCATCTATCACACTTTCTAAATAGAATAATGTAAACCATACCAATTTGCTCAAAAACAATAGAACGATGTTGGAAAAGTAAACAAGTCTCTATTGATTAGAAATGAAAGGGATTACACTCTCGTGGCATATCATTGGTATGAGGTCATGCATTTGTTTCTCTTGTTAACACATGTACATAAACAAAGTTCTGCTTTACTATTAATGTTTTCCCTAGAGGAAGTTCTTACCTCATGCATTGTCAATATGTCAATTACCTCCTCATGTAGCCATAATCTACTACAATTACCAGGTTCCTTGGGGCAATTTTCACGAACAATTTCTCTTCCCATGTCTTAAAGCGAATCATGCATCATAAGTTTGTTTCCCTCATCAACTGTAAGAAGACACCGATTAATGAGGACACTAATTCCAATTACGGGAAAAAAACCACAGCCATCCAATATTTGTACAACATAGTTTTTGTCCATTTCGATAAAGAAACAAGATATATCAAGGAATATATCTTTCTCTGTATCATCGCTTAGTGCATCAAAGCTTATTCTAAGTTTTTTTTGAACTTGATCATTGGGAATCCTTTTTAATTTCTCCAATGCACAATTCCATTCTTGCATGCTCCTGTCGAACAAAAAAGAACCCAAAACTTCAAGAGCCAGTGGCAATCCTCCTGAATAAGCAACTACACTTCTTGATATATCCATATAACCTTCAGCTGGATATTCGTTTCTAAAGGCATGCCAACTAAAGAGCTCAAGAGATTCACTGTCACCCATTTGTTTAGCTTTATATACTCCATCCACTTGAAGATTCTTTAGCAATTGCTCATCTCTGGTTGTTATAATAATTCTACTTCCCAAACCAAACTAGTTGCGACTTCCAGCTATGGCATTCAATTGTTCCAACTGGTCTACATCATCAACTGTAACAAGTACACTTTTATGACGAAGTCTTTGTACCATAGCGATTCCGCTATCAACACTACTTACCTCTATCTTGCTTGTCCTCAAGGTTTTAGAAAGAAGTTGCTTTTGTAGATGAACCAGACCATGTTGCTTGGAAGTTTCCCTAGCATTTCCAAGAAAGTTTCTACCTTCAAAATAACGATAAAATTCGTTATAAATGGCTTTAGCAATGGTTGTTTTTCTCATTCCGCCCATTCCCAAAATTCCTACCATGCGAACATCATTAGCTCCAACACATAATAGTGAAGTCATGTCTTTCATGCGAGCCTCTACTCCAACTAGGTAGAGTGCTACAAATAAGTTGTTGTCGTCCAGTATTGATGAAATTTCTTGAATGATTTTCCGAATAAACTCGACTTCACGCTTGGAAATTTTTTGAGCAGTTAGGAATAATAGTGACTAATTAGGATTAATAGTGATAATTAATTTATCCCCAACCTAGCATAAGTGCCTATTCCTAACGTTGTTGAGTTGCAAATTTTCTTCTCAAAAACAAAAAGAGTCATGGATTTTCTTAATCATAGCTTATTCTTCTCTGGTAATATGTGAAGGTGCACTAAGTATATGGTTGCTAAACCGCACGTGAGTTGTAGGATATCTATCAAAATCTTTAATGATTTGTTTCCTCAAAGAAAAATTAAAAACTAAAAATCTTAGGTGATTTACTAACCGTTTGGATTAAAGAGGGGAAGGAAGGGAGTAGAGGACAATAGAATATAATTAACTAAAAATAAGTTAATTTGGGACAAATATACTCTACTCTACTCCCCTCCTTCCCTCTCAATCCAAACGGACCACAAAAGTTTAAAGAGATATTTTTAACATTGTAAGAACTTCAAGCCTTACTATTGTCTTGTCATACGGTAGGGATCAGAATTTAAATTACAAAAAATTCTATACACTAAATAGAGTTTGGATAAGGATCGGAATTTAAATTACAAAAAATTCTATACACTAAACAAATTTTGGATAGTTTAATCTTATCGTAATCTTTACAATTTCATAATTCGTATCAAATAACCAATACTTAAATAAGAATAAGGCCATGACCATGCTAAAGAAAATCTGCAACTCAACAACTCAACAACATTACGAATAGCCACTTATGCAATGTTAGGAATAAATTAATTAGGAAAGAGAAAGAAAGTGGTGAAGGAAATAATATAAGATTTGTGGCTATACATTAATCATAATATATATTTTCTCAAATTGATTTGTGTTATAGTGTTTTTCTATCCACTAGATCTTTGGGGGCATTGCCCCCGACCCAGTAGCACTGTCCCTTCAATAATTAATTGATTTTACAAAATATCTATAAACAAATTAAAAAACTCATTAGAAAATAAAGATAAACCGGACAAAAGAGTAATTAACATTAGTCCTTATAAATTATTATTATGTTTACAGTCACCTATTGAGAGCATGATTAATTTTGTCAAGTTATTTTACTATTTAGTTTATTTTTGCTACTATTTATAGGTCTTATTGTATTATTTTAACTAATTTTTACTTTTATCTATAGTACTTTCAGAAATTTTTTTTTTTTTTCATTTTCAGTAAAATAAGTGGATCTCAAATGGACCTTTAGTGTCTCCCAATTAAAAAAACCAACTTCTTTTACTATTCAAGTTATTTTTGCTATTATTTATAGACTCCACTACATTTTTTTATATACTATTTATGAGTCTTATTATACTATTTCAGCTAACTTATACAAACTTTCATTAAAATGTATTTATTTTCAGCAAAATAAGCGGATCCCAAACATACCAAAACATGCATTTTGATTGAATTGTAAGTTTATAAGAGCATCTCCAATAGGCTCTCTAAACACAAAATTATCTCTATTATAAAGAGTAAACCCACAAAATAGGTCTCCAACAGACTCTCTATACCTGAAATTTTTTTTTGCTCATGAACAACAGCTCATTAAGTCTGATGGGCTACTGTTCATTTTTCAAATGTTTTTTTCTTATTATAATAATTAGGTATTGAATAAAAAAATGTTGAAAGATGTGTAGTTGCTAAAAAAAGAATAAATAATGAATGAAAAAATAATATTTAAATGAGATAGAGAATCTACTGGAAAGTTTATTTGAAAAAGTGAGTAGCTAAAAGGTAAAAATCACTATTCATTCTCCAAACAGTACAAAAATTTGCCTAATTGGTTGGAGATGCCATAAGAATATGCATTTTGATTGAATCATTACTAAGTTAGGGAGTTCCTCTCCAAAAAAAAAAAAAAAAAAAAAAAAAAAAAGAAGAAGAAGAAGGGGGGGGGGGTAGGGAGTTAGGTTAATAATATTAGACATTTACCCATCTGTAGTGCTTCCCAGATGCCACCCTTTTAAAGTAGCAGCTAAACGGAGAGCTTCCCTCCACTTAAGCACTGTGTATTCGTATTTATCCAAACGCCACCCTTTTCTTTTTTCAGAAAAGTAACGCTTTTTATGTTCTACAAATGCTAGTTCAAAAGTACCCCTCTGCTTGCGCACATTGGAGGGATCAACATCATAGAATATAGGCAAAACCTTCTGATCTGACATTAGTCGGAACTCAATGATCTTCACAAGCTCATCCAAACACCACCTAGAAGACACGGAGTTTTTGGAGAACACGACGAGGGATATTCTGGACCTTTCTATTGCTTGTAAAAGCTCGGAAGAAAGATCTTCTCCTTCTCGGATCTCATTGTCGTCTCTGAAGGTGTGGATTCTAGCCTCTTTCAAAGCGTAGTAAAGGTGATCGGTGAAGTTCTTGCGAGTGTCTTCGCCTCTGAAACTCAGGAACACATCGTACTCATAGTCCAAGGGTTCAGAACAAGTTGTAGTGGCAGCCATGGCAATTTGGCAATTGGGGAGGAATAGCTAAAACCTAGTGGTAGGAGTAGCACATAGGCAAGGAGACTTTTTATAGGGGCCATTACTCATCAATCTAGTCAAGTCAACTATCAAGAGTTTACCCAATTTGTAGCTTGCAGTTTTTTTTTTTTTTTGGCTAGGTAATCATGCAGGTTAGAACCCCTGAACTCATAGATACACATAGTACCGGGTACCACCAAGTTACAAGGTCCAGTGTTAATTTGTAACTTGTAGTTAATTGATAAAATCTTTGATATTTGAATAACATATCTGAAATTTAACTCTATTTATACTAAAAATTAATTGATATCTTAATTCGATGATAAAAGGCTAAGTGCTCGTTTGTTTCAGCTTTTAGGGGCTAAAACGAACGTTTTGAAGAAAGCTGGACATAAACGCACGTTTGGTTCAGCATAAACGCAACTTTTGGGTAAAATTTGCGTTTTGGGCCAAGGCATAAAACGCATAAGCCAATTATGGAGCTCTGGAGGTCCATAAACAAAAAGTCCATGCGCATTCTGAAGCTATCCATTGGGCTCTTCCGGTAATTACCAAATTACCCTTGATTAGATCATCAGTTCTCACACTGTCCCTCATTCCTCTCATCTCATCTCTTTGCTCTGCCCTCTCAATAACAAATTTCCAAATCCAAACACAAAAAAATCTATAACAAATTCCTAAATCAGCTAAGGAAAAGAAAAAAAAAAAAAAATCAATCCCTTGCATGGGTGTTACAGACGATGTGCTAAGGAAAAAAAAAAAAAAAAAAAAAAAAAAAAAAAAGAGGAAGAAGGACTGAAGGAGAGCTCTGTGAGTCTGTGGAACATTCTGGGAAAAACAAAGAGCAGAAAAGAGTAAAGGAAAAAAAGAGGAAAGAAGGAAAAAAAGAGAAAAGAGTAAGGGTATATTTTTAGTAAAGGGAGAAAGGAAGTGCCAAGAAAAAAAAAAAAAGGAGGAGGAAGAAGGAGAGCTGGAACGTTTGGAGGTTGGAGGAAGTGGTAAGTTACAAAAGAGGAAGGAAGTAAAAAAAAGAAAAGTGTAAGGGTACATGTGTGGAGGAGAAAAAAGGGAAAAAAAGAAATGCGGTACGTGTGTGGAGGATAAAAAAAGAAGGGAAAAAAAGGAAAAAAAAGAAAAGAAAAAGAGGAAATGATATCACAATATTTTCAAAGAAAAAAAAAATTTAATAGTATGTTCAAATTAAAATCAGTATAAATTTTTATCACAATATTTTCACAATACTTTCACAATAAATCTTAAGTGGTAGGTTATTATTAGTTAATATTTGTGAGAAAAAAAAAATTTTTTAGAAAGAGAAAAAAATAATTTTAATAGCACGTTAAAATTAAAATCGGTATCAATTTTTATCACAATATTTTCACAATACTTTCACAATAAATCTTAAGTGATAGGTTATTATTAGCTAATATTGGTAAAAAAAAAAAAATTAGAAAGAGAAAAACATAATTTTAATAGCACGTTAAAATTAAAATCAGTATCAATTTTTATCACAATATTTTCACAATAAATCTTAAGTAGTAGGTTATTACTAGCTAATATTGGTGAGAAAAAATAATTTTTTTAGAAAGAGAAAAATTGATTTAAGTATGATGAAGTAGTTGATTTAAGTATGAACCAAACTAACATCCAAAAAAAAAAAAAAGAAAAAGAAATAAACTCTCTTATATATACATTGTCCTTTTTGGTAATTTATCCCTCAGACTGCCACTTTTATAAGTGCTAGCCAAACACTCAGCTTTTTCAAAAAACATTTTTTAACAACTTTTACCAAACACTCAGCTTTTTGAAAATACACTTTTTCATTATGCACTTTTACAAAAAAACTAAACCAAACTCACCCTAAGTTGCAAAACTCTCTCAAAAACTCACTTTTACCTATCCAATAAAATTTAGGCACGTTAAAATATTCTTCACCCACGAAGCTTTGTTCTCTCATTTTATGGGTTCTTCATTTATGTGTTAATCTTATGATAAAGGAAAAAAAATCACTCTCTCCCAAAAAAAAAAAGGAAAATAAATCATAAAATAAATGTTATTGATTGATATCAAATATCTTTTCTTATATATAAATAAAGGGTCATTCTACTGTACCCCTTATTTTTTTTAGGGGGTACGGTACCCACCCAAAACTATACCATTAATTGATGTTATTTTAATTGTGACCGTTGATTTAAGTTTAGTGCGAAACCTGTTACCGGGAGACTAGGTTAGTATATAAAACCCAAAAAAAAAAAACGAAAAACAGGTGATTCTCTCTCAACTTCATATCCTCTCTCTCGTGTGCTCCCTCTTTTTCCTTCTCTTAAAAAAACCTCAGATTGCTTCTTCTCCCATGTCCGTCAACTTCACTTCATCCCATCAACGTCCTCATTTACTCACCACTGAGGGTTTTTTAAGGGATCAAATCGTTTTGATTTTGTTTAAGGTAAGAATCAAACAAAACCCTAATTTCTCTGTCATTGTTTTGTGCCCCTTTTCTTTTTTGATTTTTGAGAAAATTTTGGAATTTCGCTCTTAAATTTCATTTCACTGTAACGTTCGCAAATTTCTGTGCTGGTGAGGTTCCAATTTTGTTCTTTCATATAAGTGGCACAGAAAGTGCTTGTTGAAATGCTTTTCAGGGATTCAGTTTCCAAAACTTGTGGCTTTGTGTTCTGCTCATTAGGGGGTGTGGGTTCTTGTTAGTGTGGTGTTGAAATTTTATTTGTATTTATTTTATTTTATTGGTTAGCAGAGGAAAAAGGCAACGACTATGTATTTAAGGGGGAAGGGTTTTTATAAAGAAATAATTTTTTTCTTTTATGTCCTAGGGAGGACACGGGTATAGAGTTGCTATTTCTTTGTTTCTATTTCATTTCTTTTCTATGTGGTGTACAACTAAGTTGTAATTCTGTAGCTGTTGTAGCATCTCGAAATCAAATTTTGAATTTTGTTTTGAGTGTTTTCTAGTTTTATAGTTTTAGAGTTTGAGAGCTGTTGTGTTGCATTTTGGCTAGTACAGAATTGGGTTTTTTGTACTTTCGCTTGCTATTTGCATCTCAGGTTGTTTCTGGTGTCTGTGCTAATAAAATTTTCTGATTTATCAAAAAAATAAATAAATTAAAGAGATTGTAGATCAAAATAACGAAATTTTTAGAACCATCCTGTTATTTTATATTGACATGTTGAATCAGTCAATAGTATTTTTAGATGGCCAACTAGAATGAAATGGACTGCTACTTTTTATGCTAGATGGCAAGGTTTTTTTTTTAATTTTTTTATGACTGTCTCACTAGGTAAATTTAGTTGCTCATGTCATAGACCTGCTCATGTCCAATTTCAAGGCACACATTACCTCTCTCCCTTTTTTTTTTTTTTTAAAGAAAAAACCTCACTGCCATATAGCACTTTGAAGTGATGTGATTATCAACTTGAGACCAGGCTTAAGTCGATTCACCGGGACTTTTGCAGCAACTTGTTCCTTGTCACTCCAATGCATTGCCCATATGCCTACTTGAGTCTTGATATTCTGTTATTTGGGTAAATATTAGTGCAAACCAGTTATTGCATACAACTATGCACGCACTTCTTGCACTGAAATCATGACAGTTATGTGCTACAATTGGTATGTGTCAGAATGAAATAAACATTGCCCATATTATTTACTCTTCTTTTCTTCACCAGCCTATGGAAGTACTTGTTTTATAGGGTTTTGACTTAAATTAGCACAATCCTATTTGCTAAGCAAATAGCACGATTTTTACATTCCATCCATTGATGAGACTGGCTGAATCAACCCTTACAATTGGAACTGTTGCTTTTTCAATCAATCTGACCATTTCACATGCCACTGAATTGAGTTCATCTATCCCCTGCATCTCAGTATCATTCTGCTGAATGAACTTCAATGCCTTAGAATCGCTGTCCTCCATATCTTGAAATGAGTCTCTCATAATAAGCTGCAAAGATTGAATTGCATTAATTTCTGAAACCTCCCACGGCAAGCAAATAGGCAAAATAGCCAACAACCTCACCAATAGATTCCCTCACGCCTTAAACCATTGCACTTCTTATTCTTCTTTACTCACCAGATCCTAGGACTTTTTCTCTCCCAATTTAGACCAATAGACTAAGAGGAGGTCAAAAGCTAAAGCTAAAGCTATAGCTAGGTAGCTCTATACTATACTTCTTTGGATTTCTATTATGGTGCCTGCTTTGCTTGCTTTACTTCTAATCATAACATTGTCCCTCCATCCCATGTGTGTTGTTGCAGTGAAAATTTGCATAGCGTGTAAATATATGAGTTCCAAGGTCAGGTTGCTACTGGCTTGGTCTTTGAGAGACTTGATTAAAGAGGTGGACAAAAAGACACCCATATTTCTACTCATAACTAAGATTTTAAGAAAGCTTTTGCGGGCCATATTGGCCTTTTCTTTAATTTAAAAAGCAAACACACTTTCTTAAGTGTTACTCTAATTCAAGGGAATATTTGAATTGCTTTATTAATTAACTTCCTCCTTTATTTTTTTCTTCTTCTTTGGCCCTTATGTTCCTCCTTTGTTTAATTTGATTGAATGTTCCTATTGCTGTCCGGAACTTGAATTTTTTTTTTTTTTTTTTTTTTTTTTCCCCCCCCCCCCCCCCCCTCATTGTTTGACAAATAATAGACACCATCTTGGAAATTTTTGGTTGGTGGGGTAGCAATCTCTCTTTTCTCACACACATTTTGGCATGAAATGAGGCTGGAGAAAATGTAAGATATTTGAAACTTTTTTTTAAGGGTGATGGTATGTTTCAACCATGCATGGCGTTTAGGCCAAACTCACTTGTCTGCTTGTGGAGACAAGAAAGACACACTTCACAAACTCCAGTTTCCCTCTCTCTTTCTTTCTCTGTCATTACTATTATGCCTTGTGTTTCTATGTGTGAGACTTCTCTGCTCACACATGCAGGTAGGCTTGCCTCCTAGTAATTCCCAATATATTTTCTCAGCAATGAGTGAAATGGAAGAAGCTTTTCACTTTTTGACAGGTTGAACCAATAATGCCAGACCAAAAAATAAATCCACAAGGCCACAGACTACAAGTGTTAGTGGTACATAGGTTCACCAATTACCATACCTAAAACCTTATGGGTTAAAGGGGACATAAACTTCCCCTGAACTGTCCTCTGTTGCAAATCTGGAGGGAGGATTTAGAATCTAAATGTTTTAGGTTAAGCAAGTCTAAAATAGAGTACTTGGAGTTTAAGTTTAGTAAAAGGAGATTTAAAGATGGAGTGTTATAACTTGTAGGACAAGAAATACTTTAGAGTGAAAAAACATTTCTAGGATGTTTCAACTGTGAAATTTATTTACTTTTTAATGTATGTTATTGCTTACCTTGTTTTTATTTCAAGCTATATTGCGATAGGAGTATGGGGAGAGTGAAGAACATTGAAGAGCAAGATGCTCTCCAAGTTAGCCCTCCGAAAAGACCATTTGGATCATTTTTAATTTATTAGTAAGATTCACGCAATTCATTATATATTCACTTGTTCTACAGTTTTCACATAATTTGCTTTAACTTGTTCTACAGTTTTCACATAATTTGCTTTAACTGCTTCTTTATCAACAGTGTCTACTTTTTGTAGGAGAACTGGTCAGAACGTTTGTGATACAAGTTGGCATCAAATCTAGTGCTTTCAAAAGAAAATGAACAATGTTCCAAAATAATAGAAAATGCTAGAAATATTCCACTACATGATTATTTTCGGTCACTCAAATGACAGTGATTTGTATAAATTGATGACTAAATTTTTTGGAAAATGCTGCAATTTAGTGAATTTTCTCTTTTATTGAAAGGGAGATTGAATTTGTATCATTCATGAATCATGATTACAAATGTATGTGTTGTATGCACACATGCAATGTTGTTGACAATTAGATTTGTGATGTTGCCCGTGTGAGGTTGGCTAGGAGTGCTCATGTTTACTGAAAACAATTGAATGTAATTGTTAACTGTTGATAACATTGCATTTTGGCAGACTTTAAAATCTAAAATTATTCTGAAATGTAGTTATAGCTTGCAGCTGGTTAGGTGTGTTTTTGCTTTTGCTTGGTTGCTTTATTTTGTTATTTCCTAACAAGAATATCATTAGCTATTTTAATTAGAATGCATAGTTTATTTGCTTCTAAATTTTACACTCTTTCCCTTCATATCCGGGATATCAAGTTCTTCAAGAACATGCTTTAAGGCCTAAATTTGTTTTAGATTTCAATTTCAAGTTCTTCAAGAAAACACACTGAGGCCTAAATTGTTTTAGGTTTCAATTTTTTTTTCTTCTTTATGGTTCACAATTACATCATTGTATGGTCTAAATATATAACTTCTTTGGAATCATTTAGAGGAGCAAATGTTTCCTAACAAACAACGTTTGCTTTGGGTCACCTTTTTTTTCATTGAGAAAATTTAACACCATAAAAACACCAAAAAAGTTGAGATGTGTTTGATTAAATACTCATGAGATGTCAATAATCACCAAGTTGTCTTGAAAATCTCTAACATGACCAAAATATCTTTACAATCACTAAAAAAAAAATCCAAGATATCACTCTAACATGGCCAAATTGAGTGGTTTTGACGCTATTATGGTCATTTTCAAAATATTTAGTATTGTAATCATTCTAGGTATTTTTAGCACTACTTTGTTCATTTTTAGTGATTTTTTTTTTATTAATTTTGAAAGTTTAAAAATGTATTTTAGTCATTTTATATATTTTTAGGACTATTTCTGAAAATCCTTAATTTTCAGGTATTTTTGTTAATTTTCAAGTTTATAATTATTTTGGGAAAATTCATTGTTTACATTTTAATTATTACCAAGATTGTTATGAATCAATAAAAGTATAAGTGAAATTGGTATTGCCTAATGTGACTAAAAAATAATGGGACTATTGTTTTGTTTTTATTATTTTGAAAAAATAATAGAACTATTGAATATAATATGATCATATGTGATTTGATATTGCCCAATGTGACATTAGAACTATCAAATGTGAGAAAAGAATAACAGTACCACCAAATATAACAAAAGTATAATCAGATGTGATGTTGGTATTGCCTAATGTAATGATGAAACTGTCAAATGTGAGAAAAAAGTAAAGGTACCATCGAATGTGACAAAAGTACGGTCATTTTTAAGGTTCTAAGTGTATTTAAGTAATTTTTTAGGTTACGAGGTCATTTCGGTCATTTTTTAGGTTTCAGTGTCATTAAGTTATTTTTTAGGTTTTAAGGGTCTTCTAGTAATTTTAAAGGGTTTCAAAAGTATTTTGGTCATTTTCAAGTGTTATGAGGTTTTTTTGGACATTGTTTTAGGATTTTGGTTATTTTGATAATTTTTTTTTTTATGTTTTAGGGTAATTTTGGACATTTTTTTTAGGTTTTAGGGTCATTCGATCATTTTTTTAAGGTTCTAAAGGTATTTTGATCATTTTTTAGGTTCTAAGGGTATTCCGATAATTGTTGAAATTTTTGGGTGTATTTTTGCCATTCTCAAGTTTAATGAGGTATTTTGGTCATTTTATAGGTTTCAAGAATATTTCAAAATTTTTTAAGATTTTAGGATCATTTCAGTAATTTTTTAGGTTTAAAGTGCATTACGGTCATTTTTTAGGTTTTAAGGGCATTATTATCACTTTTTAAGTTACAAGATCATTTCAGTCATTTTTTAGATTCATGATCATTTAGGTAATTTTTTTTGTAACTAAGGGTATTTTGATTACTTTTTAGGTTTAGAGGGTATTTTAGTCATTTTTTAGATTTAGAGGGTATTTCAGTCATTTTTTAGATTTTAGGGTCATCGCGGTCATTTTTTAGGTTTTAAGGATATCCCAATAATTTTTGAGAGTTTCGGGGTTACTTTTGGTAATTTTTTAATTGTTAGAATGCATTTTGGTAATTTTCGTATATTTAAGGGTATTTCGGAATTTAGAGACTTTAAGAGCATTTTTGTTATATATATTCTTCGATTATTAGGTAATTTGGTGGGGTTGGTAAGGGTTGGCTATGCCCATATGTAATGTTGGTACGACTTAATGTGACGATGGAACTGTCAAATGTGACAAAAGAACTGTCACATTATATAGTTCCAACATCACATGTGAGGATAAAACTGTTAAATGTAATAAAAAAAAGTAAGGAAACCACTAAATGTGACAAAAGAACTGTTATATGTGATGTTGGAACTGCACAATGTGAGGATGAAACCGTCAAATGTGAAAAAAAAAGTAAGGGAACCACTGGATGTGACAAAAGAACTGTCACATGTGATATTGGAATTGCACAATGTAAGGATTAAACTGTCAAATGTGATTAAAAAGTAAGGGAACCACCAAATGTGAGGATGGAATAGTTAAATATATGAAAAAAGTAAGAGAACCACCGAATGTGACAAAAGAACTGTCACATGTGAGGTTGGAACTGCACAATGTGAGGATGAAACCATCAAATATGAGAAAAAAGTAAGGGAACCACCAAATGTGAGAAAAGAGTAAGGGAACCACCAAATGTGAGAAAAGAACTGTCACATGTGATGTTGGAACTACAAAATGTGAAGATGGAACCGTCAAGTGTGAGAAAAAAGTAAAGGGACCACCTAATGTGAGAAAAGAATTGTCACATGTGATGTTGGAACTGTATAATGTGAAGATGAAATCGTCAAGTGTGAGAAAAAAGTAAGGGAACCACCCAATGTGACAAAAGAATTGTCACATGTGATGTTGGAACCACACAATGTGAGGATGGAACCATTAAATGTGAGAAAAAAAAAGTAAGGGAACTATTAAATGTGAGAAAAAAACTGTCATATGTGATATTGGAGCTGCATAATGTGAGAATAGAATCGTCAAATATGAGAAAAAAAGAAATGGAACCACCAAATGTAAGAAAAGAACTGTTACATATGATGTTGGAGCTGCACAATGTGAGGATGGAATCGTTAAATGTGAGAAAAAGTAAGAGAACCACCAAATGTGAGAAAAGAACTGTCACATGTGATGTTAGAACTATAAAATGTGAAGATGGAACCGTCCAGTGTGAGAAAAAAGTAAGAGAACCACCCAATGTGACAAAAGAACTGTCACATGTGAAATTGGAACTGCACAATGTGAGGATGAAATCATCAAATGTGAGAAAAAGAAAGGGAATCACCAAATGTGAGAAAAGAACTGTCACATGTGATGTTGGAGCTGCACAATGTGAGGATGGAATCGTCAAATGTGAGAAAAAAGTAAGGGAACCACCAAATGTGAAAAAAGAACTGTCATATATGATGTTGGAACTACAAATGTGAAGATGGAACTATCAAGTGTGAGAAAAAAGTAAGTGAATTACCCAATGTGACAAAAGAACTGTCACATGTGAAGTTGGAGTTGCACAATGTGAGGATGGAACCATCAAATGTGAGAAAAAAGAAAGGGAACCACCAAATGTGAGAAAAAAACTGTCACATGTGATGTTGGAGCTACACAATGTGAGGATGAAACTGTCAAATGTGAGAAAAAAGTAAAAGAACCACCCAATGTGACAAAAGAACTATCACATGTGATGTTGAAATCGCACAATGTGAGGATGAAATCATCAAATGTGAGAAAAAAATTAAGGGAACCACACAATGTGAGAAAAGAATTTTCACATGTGATGTTGGAACTGCATAATGTGAGGATGGAACCATCAAATGTGAGAAAAAGTATGGGAACCACAAAATGTGAGAAAATAACTGTCACATGTGATGTTGAAACTGCATAATGTGAGCATGGAACCGTCAAACATGAGAAAAAAGTAACCTGGTATAACAGGTTACCTACTAGTAGGTACCGTACCCCCCTTTTTTTTAGGGGGTACTGTAGAATTACCCATAAATAAAATATTATTTTGATAACTCAACTATAAGAGTTTAATTTCATTTATAAGCTATTTGATTATATCTGGTCCCAATGTTAAACCGTTAGAATTTTTTTCCTTTCGTCTTTGCTTTACTTTTAGAAATAGTGATTTTTACATGAAATTACTTTACTCCCTGCAGGCTGACTCAACCCATAGTTATTTTTTCTGAAAAATTATAATATACTCTCTTGCTGTGGAATTATGTAATGACATGCTTGGTAGAGGTTTTACACCAGAAAAAAATAGTTTTGTTGGATGACTAAATTGGCTCTGAGGACCTTTCTGATGTGGCTGCTTCAGTTGGTTGAGATTCATCTGTTGGTACAGGTTATTTTCTCTATAATTCAGAGATTCATTTGTATTTTTGTAAGACGACATCCCGAAGTTTTTTTTTTTTTCTTGATAATTCAATAGTTACAATAGTGAGAGAAGGGAGATTCGAACCCTCTTTCTCCTAATAATGAAGAGCTGGATATGCCACTGAGCTACAAATCTCTTGGCGGTCATCATGAAGGTAATATTGCTATCCACGATCTCCATTCTGCCTACTTGCTTGTATTTAATTTTTATTTGGTCTTCCGGATTTTTTATTTCTTGTGATACGTGTTGCCATTTCAGGATTTGCTGATGGCTTATATTTTTGAACCTTGGTCACATTGCTTGTTCAACTCAATTAATACCAAACTATAAAAGCTTAAACTGCATCGGTTGAGATGTGAATTGTATAAAACTTATCTACTGTATTTGTTCTCTCTAAATGGAAGGCTATTTCTCAATCCTAAAGACCTCTAATTGTACTATAATTTTGGTTATCAACTTTATTTAATTACCCTTTGTTCCTTGCAAGTTTTTATTTATTTCTTTGAGGACAAGCTAACGGAGAGAATCATTTATACTATAGTATACACAAAAGGTTAAGTCGTTGGAGTCAACATTATGAGATCTTCCATTGAATGTTTATCAAAAAGTTTGCTTTTAATATACAAAGAATAGAAACTAATTTTCAATAACTTCTTCATTTTTGCTTAATAAATTTATGAAAATATGTTCTATAAGCTGAGATGCATGGGTTTTAGAATGTAAAGCATGCTCTTATAAATATTCTTCATGTAGTTGGCACTTCTAATTGTATAGACTTATTTATTTTCATTTCATTTATTTGTTGCAGATGGATGCTACTATTGAAGGATGAGCTTGCAAGGAGGGTTGAGCTTTATCCAGGATATATTTTTTAAACACTGGCTTGATGGAGACAGTAGAAGTACCTCAACAAAGGTATTTGCACCTGTATATTTTTCAAATTATAGGAGAAAGTTAAATTTCCCCAATTCCTGTGGAGTTTATGATGCATTCATTCCCTTCTATTTGACTCAAGTTTTTTGTGTAGTGCTCTAGTTATGATGTAGGAAGAGTCTCATCAAGTTCTGCCTAGTTTGAGCTAAATAATTGAAGGATGTTTCTCAGGTTAGAAAGGTCTGGATGTCTTTTACTTTAAAGGGAAGGGAAACAAAAACAAAAAAGAGGAGAATACCATTTGTTTCCTATCCCCTCTTTAATGTGGGAAGTGAAGCTTGCATGGCGTCATTTCAAATAAGAAGTATTTTGAAGGGAAACAATGTTATTAATGTAGTTATTGTAGTCTGCTAATCCCTTTTGATGTTCCTGTTAATCAAGCATCCATCTTGAAAATCCCTCTGCTTCATCGTCTAGACACTGAACTTTACTGTTCAGTTATGCATTAAAAGTGTAAAACTGTTCTTTGTTTATTCAGATTAGCATCTAGCATCTACTGAGAACCCTTTCTACTTGACTATTTTGCTCCACCAGGAAAGAAAATGATGCATGAGAACCCTTTTAGTAGCAAGTGATGCCATGAGATACCATTGCTAAACAACAATACAGCATTTTAAGAAGGGAATGAAAGAAGGATGAGAATTGTGCAAGATTTGGGCACTTTTTTTTTTAAGCCTCTAGTTTTTGAGTGGGGTAAACTTGTACAATAACAAGTCTGATTGACCTGGGATAGGTGCAAGCAATTTGCATTAGGAAAGTTGTAGATAAAGACAGGATGGGAGAAAAAAATCTAGTATAAAGTTGTGCAAATGTATAGATATCCGGAAAACTTGAGTTTAAAACGTATAAGTAATTTAATTTTATGTCATTTACTTGTTATTAATTCTATAATATTGTATATTGTTGTGTTTTGTAACATATAATTCTTCTTGGAGGTAGTGGATGATGTAATGATCAAATGGTTCCTAGGGGCCTTTTGGTTCATGAAATTTGGAGAATATTCCTAGGAATTTCATGTGGTAATCTCCGTCTCAAGTTAAAACTTTTCGTGTGAATAATTTTTGGGCATTTGATGCATGTGAGCACCACATTAGCACATAACATGAGCAACTAATCACCCCCTCCAGAATAGGTGGTTTCCTTATTTCCAAACCTGTAGGAATCTACTGAAAAACGTAAAAATTCCATTGTAGCCCACCACAGTCAGCTTCTTCTTCAAGTTTCTGAGCATACAGAGCGGTGCAGCATTGCTGTTTGTGTCGTGTTGCTATTGCGTGTGCTGCCACTATTTTCTCAGTTTCTCAGTCTTTGCATCTGATCACGTACGTCACTCTCTCTCTCTCAATGTTAGTTATGGCTTTTGTTCTGATATTATGTCATTAATTATCTGCTATTTGCTTTGATTTCCAGACTTGCTCAACAAGGACTGAAGATCACCATCACCATGTACTGCTAGGTGGAAATGGTACAGCTTCTTCATCCTCTGAATCACTTCAACTATTGTTCTTGATCACTAGCAAAATTTTGATGAGTTTTTATCCAGTCACCTTTTTTTTTTTCTTCATTAATTGTTTATTTTGAATTCTTGGAAATATGAAGAAATGGAACCTCATTCTCATTTTATTTGCTTTTAAATTGTCTCTGATTGATGAAATTGGAAATACATGAACTTTTGTTCCTTGTGCTGCTCTTGTTTATTTCATGAATAATGATAAGGTGCAGACAACTATTTGTTTCTTGGGTTTCAAATAAGTGTTAACTCTTTAAGTGTTCATGGAGATTTGTTGATAATTTTAGCTCCAATGGAATATATAATTTCAATGTGTAAATGATTTTTTATTCTTTTTTTCTCTCTCCCTCGTCTGTTTTCTTCTCACTGGTCCTCTGAACTTTCTCTTTTCTCATTTTTTTTCTCTCCACATCAACCCTCTCAGCTCTCTGTTTCTCTCATCTCATAAGCTTCCTCTTCCATGGCCGAACCCACAGATCAGCGGGGTTATGCATCATGAGTGTCGATCAGAGCTGGGTTGAAGGCGTCGATCAAAGCTGGGTTGAAGGCGTCGATCAGAGCTGGGTTGAATGGGTATCTGGTTTAGACGCACCTGGGCTTTGACGCAGCTTCCACGGCCGGACAGTAGGAGGCGTCGATCTTGTTGGACAGTCATCTCCAATGGTTTTTCTTTGTTTCTAGTGGGTTTTGGGATTTTGATAGATGGGTTTTTAGATCTTTGGATTTGGGTAGGTTGATGATGGTGATTGGATCTTTGGATTTTTGTTGTGTGGCTTGATGAGGTGATTGGGTAGGGTGATGATGGATCTTTGGATTTGGGTTTTTGGAGGCTGGTTGATGGTGGCTCGGTTGAATGGGTATGTGAATTTCATTGATGGTAGCTTGGTTGAATGGGATGGTGGCTGGGTTGTTGTGTGGCTTGATGATGGTGGCTGGTGGCTAGATGATGGTGGTTGTGTGAATTGTGTTGGGTCTACGAGAGAGAGAGAGAGAGATGGGAGTGAGAAAAAATTGAATATTTTATTTGAATAAATGTGTATAATAAATAATTTGACATGGATGTTTTGTAAAAATAAATTGTTAAAATAAAAAATAAAGTAAAAAAAAAAAAGTTTTAAACATGTAAAATGGAAAAAAAATTTCACGGACTAATATAAATACTCTCACTATCATAGAGCAGATTCCAATTGAGCTGGCTCTGCTTTTTAGATTATAGAATGGATTCTATTATGAACTGGTGATGTACAGTGTGAATTCAATTCAGCTGGCCTTGCTTTTGAGATATCAAAACGTGGGCCCTCAACTTCATTATTGCCTGCACATAGAACAGCTACACTAATTGCTAAATGCATTTTCTTGTTAGAAGGTATGCGTATTTATGTAAAAGCTACTGTAGGAATCATCTTACAAAAATAATCACATGCGCATACAACAGGTTTGTAGCTGCCAGTACATATATTGATGAGCTTCAATGTCATTCATAGAAGAAGATCAGAACAGAGACTAAGACTACTGGCAGATTGTCTTTGTTCAAACAAAATGAAGAGTCGGAGTTCATTGATATTTTTGCTACTGTATGAGCAGCAGAGTTGCGAATTCTCCTAACCCAAACATAACTACATTCAAGAAAAGACTAGAGTTTGTGTTTGATTTGCTTATGCCCAAGGAAATAACAGATCAAGAGGAGGAGAAATTCATTAAACGGAGGACAATGCAATACAATAGTTATTCCTCTATTTCATAATCTTAGCGCATTTTACATTAACAATTACGGATTATAAAATGAACCCTAATGACAAGTTCTTTACAACATTACAACACTGCTGTCTTAAGTTTTAACCAATCAAGTCTTGGTTGTTGCAAAAATTACCAGTATATTTTGTAGGTCCCATCATAGCTCCATCTTTTTTATATTAATAATTCGTTAGTTATAATAACAAGAGAGAGTGATTTGAGTCCCAATTCTCTTTAAAAAAGAGATCATGCCATGCCATTGCGGCACAAGACTTTTGATTGTCTCACCATAGCTGATAGCCAACTTACTCTCTATGGCTGGCCGAGTGGTTCTCATTCATGCCTCCTCCTCAACCATCCCAAACTATGTGATGTAATATGCTCCTCTTCCTAGTAAAATTCTTAAGGGTATTGACAGGGTCAATAGGAATTTCCTTTGGGGTTCGACCGATCATGCTAAGAAGATGCATTGGGTTAATTGGGCTGAAGTGACTAAACCAAAGGAGGCAGGAGGTTTGGGTTTACAATCTGCTAAAGGTAGAAACACGGCTCTCCTAGCCAAGCTCAATTGGAGGTTTCACATAGAGAGGAATGCACCCTGGGCTAAGGTTCTCAAGTTTAAATACTACACTAGACAAAGAATTAATTCTAGGAATGAAGCAAAACTCCCTATGTCTCCGGTTTGGAAAGGGATGAAAAGGGGCGAGGAAGTCTTCAAAAAAGGGGTTAAATGGATTCCAGGCCATGAAAGCTGTCTAAATTTCTAGTTTGATTGTTGGTCTAACTTTGGTCCAATTAGGCCTCATATCCAAGGCCCGCTCCCGCAAGACTCTGTTAACTTGCAAGTCAAATATGTGCTCTTCCTAGTCGGATGGGACTGGTCTAATATCCCTTTTGAGCTGCCTCCCGAAGTAAAAGCTAATATTCAAGCTGTCCCCATTCCTATTGTGACAAGGTGCAATGATAAAATGGCATGGAAGTTCTCCCCTAGAGGGGATTTTGATATGAGGAGTGCCTATCGCCTTGCCATTAACTCCTCAGGCAATGAGTCTTTCTCTAGTTCTTGGATATGGAAGCTTCCATCCTTGCCTAGAATTCAAATGTTTATTTGGAAGTGCATGCAACAGAGCATAGGTGTGAAGGAATGCTTAGCAAACAGAGGTATCCCTTTAGAAACCACCTGCCCTTTGTGTCACTTAGAAGCTGAATCTATCTTACATGCCTTTCGGGATTGCAGCTTGGTTAAACCCATATGGTACCAAATGGGAACACACTGCTTGTACTCCAATTTTTTCTCCTAGGACATCAAGGAATGGTTAACCACTAATTGTAGGCTCAAATCTTCCCAGAATGGCGTGGGCATCCCTTGGTATGTGCTCTTTGCTTTTACTCTCTGGTTGGTTTGGAAATAGCGGAACCATATTGTCTTTACTAACAGGGGAGTAAACCCGAACTTATGCAAATCTATTGCCTTACATGGCTCGGAATTTTTCTTGTGTGCTTCTCAACTGAGGCGGCACAATCAGATGATTATTAAACAAATCAGATGGGAGAAGCTAGAACAGGGGTGGTGGAAACTCAACACTGATGGGTCTTGGATTGCAGCTTTGGGATCGACAGCAGGGGGTGGTTTGATTAAAGATAGTTGGGGCAAATGGGTGACTGGCTTTACAAGAAAACTAGGGAATGCTAACAGCTTCACTGCTGAAATTTGGGCTCTCTGTGATGGCTTGATGTTGTGCGTTCAAAGAAAGCTTCCAGCTGTTATTGTCGAGATGGATGCAAAGGCTTTGGTTGATGCGTTGAACAATCCTTACCGAAACTCAGTGATCTCTCCTATTTTTGACGACTGCAAACATCTGATTCTGCAAATCCCTCAAGTTTGTATTAAACATGTCTATCATGAGGCGAATAAATGCGCCGATTGGTTAGCAAATTCTGGCCATTCTCAATCTTTAGATTTTATTGTTCACTCTATTCCTCCCGTGAGCTTAATCACCTCTGTTGAGGCTGATTGTCATGGTACTTGGTGTAACAGGCTTTGTCCTGAGCTTTCCTTTCCTTGTTAGTTGAATATTACTTCCAGTTTATCAAAAAAAAATAGCCCCAAATATCTCTCACATTTATTTTCATTGGTGGTTTGCATTGCATATATGATTGAAACTTGACTTGGGTCGTGTTTTTGCTAAAGAATTTTGGAACGAACCTCTATTAAGATAAATTGGTCTATACTTCATAAAAGATAAATTTGGAGGGTCATGTATATTATATGGGAAGGTGTAAGGCACTCATGCATGCTCGAAATTTTATCGAACTCTATTAAGTGAGTAAGATCAATTTAATAATAAAATAATTATTTTACAGGCAAATCATTTAGAATTTATTCATAACTAATAAAAAAGTAATATTTTTATTTTGTTTATTCCCTTGTTGGAAAAATGAAAAAGAAAAAGAAATGGTGAAATAATAATAAGGGCGATAAATAAAGTTAAAGAGTCATTATTTATTTTTTTTTAAGGAAAAATCTTGGCCTACAAACTTTTTTGATAATCAATAACTACATCTTCACTCAATATATTTTTGTCGAATGTGAATTTTGACAAATCTATCATTGCTTGTTCAGCGATTTGTAGAGAGAAAAAGAAGAAGAGTGGTGGTTGAAGCATAGACGGGGAGACCACACTTGGCCTATGCCCCAACACTCTATTAAGGAGTAGAGAATAGAATGGAAACTAATATATGCATTTGCCTACTTTCATAGACCTTATGCAACTGTGGGTTCGTGTGCATTAGTTGAAAGCCCACACAACCCACTAGGCCCAGCCTAAAATTCACCAGATTAAGGCCCAGTAGAATTACCCATAAGAAGAAGGACAGTCCATTGACCTGGAACCAAATACTCACTTTGGTAACCCGATCCATCATCTCTCTCTTTTCTGTAGGGTTTTAGTTTTACACAGATTTTTTTTTTTTTTTGAAGGCAGTTTTACACAGATTTTCAAAAACCCTTTACAGCTCTCTACTTTAACTCGCTTCCTATGTCGCATTTGGTTTCTGGGAAAATTAAATTTTCCTGGAAATGTTATGGAGATTTTATAGGTGGAGTTTGCTACTCTCAAAGCCCCAAATCGCCTCTACATCACTTCAGTTCTGCCACTACGTTGTCTCTCCTCGGCAACGGTATGTCTACCTAACCCAACTACCCAGAGTAAAAAATTCCGGGAAAATCAACATTTTCCCGAGAAAAACAATCCCTTTATCACTCTCACTCATCAGATTGTACATTCCACCTTACTGAACTGCACTTCTGATTTGATTGCATTGAGCTTCTTTTTATGGTGTGCTAAGCAACCCAACTACTTTCATAACACGACTGCGTTTGACCACATGGTTGCTGTGGTTAACCGCCCTATGCAGCGGTATGAAACTGTTGGAGGGGTTGTTAGGGGATTAGAGAGTATTGGGTCTGTTACAAAGGCACAAACTTTTTTGCTTTTGTTGAGGATTTATTGGCGTGGGGGAATGTATGACATGGTTTTTAAGGCTTTTGAGCAAATGGGTTGCTTTGGTTTTCAGCCTAACACTTTTGCGCGTAACGTAATTATGGATGTGTTGTTCAAGATTGGGCGTGTCGATGTAGCCATGAAGGTTTTGAAGGAGACTCAGTTGCCTAATTTTTTGACATGTAATATTGCATTGTGTAATTTGTGTAAGTTGAATGATTTGGCTCGCGTTCGGGAGGTTTTTACAATGATGTTGGGAATGGGGTATTATCCGAATGTTGAGACATTTGAGATGGTATTGAATTGTTTTTGCAAGTTGAGTAAGCTAGTGGAGGCATATCAAGTGCTGGGTCGAATGGTTACTTTGGGCATTCCAATATCTGTGAATGTTTGGAGTATACTCATTGATGGGTTTTGCCGGTTGCATAGAATTGATATTGCATGTAGTTTGTTGGAGAAGATGGGTAAGACTGGTTGTTCTCCTAATGTTGTAACATATACTACTTTAATTAAGGGACTTATGGAGTCAAGAATGGTTGATGATGCATTCCATGTTTTAAATATCATGAAACCCAAAGGGTATGCCCCTGACTTGGTTCTTTGTAATGTATTAATAGATTGTTTCTCCAAGATTGGAAGGTATGATGATGCACTTGATGTTTTTGTAAATTTTGGAAATAAAAAATTGGCACCTGATTCCTATACATTCTGTTCTTTGTTATCTAATATTTGTTTGTCTAAGAGGTTTTCTCTCTTACCCAAGTTAGTCCATGGACTTGTCATAGAAGCAGACTTAGTAGTTGGTAATGCGCTTCTAAGTTATTTTTGTAAAGCAGGGCTTCCAAATCTTGCTGTTGAGTTATATAATGATATGCTTGATAGAGGTTTTACACCAGATAAATATAGTTTTGTTGGATTACTAAGTGGACTATGTGGAGCCAGAAGAATTGATGAAGCAATCAATGTTTACCATGGGATCATTGTGAATTATCCTGGTCAGGATGCTTACATCCATACTGTAATTACAGATGGACTTATAAAGGCTGGTAAACTTTATAAAGCCATTAGAGTATTTAGGAAAGCAGTTGTAGAGAAGTATGCTGTATCATACACAGTTGCTATCCATGGACTTCTTAAGAGTAGTAGAACTGGATAGGCTTGAACCATGTATAACCAGATGAAGGAGGGCCGTATAACTCCGAATGCACGTACATATGATGTAATACTCTATATTTTTTGTAGAGAAAGAGATCTTAAAATGGTGATACAGTTGCTACAAGAGATGATTGATGCAAGGGCAGAACTGAGCTACAATAATTACTTTAGGCTATGTAATTTTCTTTGTAGATCACACAATTCTAATTCAGCTATTAATCTCTTAATTGAGATGAGAGATCTTGGGTTGATACCAGCTAAGGCAATCTGTATGCCTTTGTCTGAAGAACATGTACCAGGTCTGAAAGTAGACGGTGAGCTTATTTCTGTCAAAAGGTTATATGGAAAATAATCCATTTGTGGCCACATCTGGCTCTGAGGACCTTTCTGACATGGCTGCTTCAGTGGGTTGAGATTGAACTGATGGTACAGGTACTTTTCCCTATAATTCAGATATTCATCTGTATTTTTGTAAGGTATCCTGAAGGTAATATTTTTATCTATTGAGGAGAGCAGGCTATGCCACTAAGCTACAGATCTCTTGACAGGCATCTTGAAGGTAATATTGTTATCTATGATCTCCATCTGACTACTTGCTTATATTTAATTTTTATTTGGTCTTCTGGATTTTTTCTTGTGTTGTTATGTTGTCAATTCAGGATTTTTGATGGCTTATATTTTTAAACCTTGGTCACATTGCTTGTTCAACTCAGTTAATACCAAACTATAAAAGCTTAAACTGCATCAGTTGAGATGTAAATTGTATAAAACATATCTACTGTATTTGTTCTCTCTGAATGGAAGGCTGTTTCTCAATCCTAAGACCTCTAATTTAGCACTATGATTTTGGTTATCAACTTTATTTAATTACCTTTTATTTTTTTTTTTTTTTTTTTTTTTTTTTTTTTTTTTTTTTGAGGATGAGCTAACAGAGAGAACCATACATGCATTGTATACTATAGCTTACACAAAAGGTTAAATTGTTAGAGTCAACTTTATGGGATCTTCCATTGAAGGTTGATCAAAAAGTTTTCTTTTAGAATACAAATAACAGCAGCTAATTTTCAGTAACATCTTCTTCTTCTTTTTTTGCTTAGAAAATTTACGAAAATATGTGCTATAAGCTGATATGCATGAATTCTAGAATTTAAAGCATGCTCTTATAAATATTCTTCATATGGTTAGCAATTGTAGTTGTATAGATTTATTTATTTGTTGCAGATTGATGCTAATATTGAAGGATGAGATTGCAAGGATGGTTGAGCTTTTTACCGGATATAACCTTTAAACATTGGCTTGATGGAGATGGAAGAAGTATCTGAACAAAGGTACTTGTACCTATATATATTGTCTTTATTTGGAGGTGGTATAAGTACCTCAATTCCTGCAGAGCTTATGATACATTCATTCCCTTCTACTTGAATCAGGTTTTGTGTTGTAGTGCTCTAGTTATGATGTAGGAAGAGGCTCCTCAAGTTCTGCCTAGTTTGATTTAAATAATTGAAGGATGGTTCTCAGTTGAGAAAGGTCTAGATTTGCTTTACTTAAAGGGAAGGGAAACCAATAAATAAAAAATAAAAAAAAAAACGAAATGAAAAAAGAGGAGAAAATCATTTGTTTACTATCCCTTCTTTAATGTAAGAAGTGAAGCTTGCATGGCATCATGTCAGTTAATAAGTATTTTAAAGGGAAACAGTGTTGTTAATGTAGTGAATGTAGTCTGCTAATCCCTTTTGATGTTCCTGTTAATCAAGTGTCCATAATGAAAATCCTTCTGTTTCATCGTCTTGACACTGAACTTTATTGTTCAGTTATGCAGTAAAACTGTTGTTCTTTGTTTATTCAGATTAGCATCTAGTATCTGCTGAGAGCCCTTTATATTTGACAAATTTGCTCCAGCAGGGAAAAAAGTAATGACATGAGAACCATTATGGTAGCAAGTGATTACATGAGATATCATTGGTAAACAACAATTCAACATTTTAAGACAGGAATGAAAAAGGATGAGAATTGTGCAAGAGTTGGGTGCCTTCTTCTTTTTTGAATGCCTATAGTTTTTGAGTGGGGTTACACTTTTACAATAACAAATCTGATTGACCTGAGGTAGGTGCAAGCAATGTGCATTAGGAAAGTTGTAGATAAAGTCAGGATGGGAGGAAAAAATCTAATCAAAAGTTGTTCAATTGTATAGATTTCTGGAAAACTAAATTTAAAATGCATAAGCAATTTAATTTCATATCATTTACTTGTTATTAATTTTATAATATTGTATATTGTTGTGTTTTATAACATTTAATTTAACAGTTCTAATATCATTCTTCTTGGAGTTGTGGATACTTTTGGTTCATGGAATTTGGAGGATATACCTAAGATTTTCATGTGGTAATCATAGACTACCGTCACTGGTTAAACCTTTTTGCGCAACTGTTTTTTGGGCATTTGAAGGATGAGAATTGTGCAAGAGTTGGGTGCCTCCTTTTTTTTAATGCCTACAGTTTTTGAGTGGGGTTAAACTTTTACAATCACAAGTCTGATTGGCCTAAGGTAGGTGCAAGCAATGTGCATTAGGAAAGTTGTAGATAAAGACAGGATGGGAGGAAAAAATCTAATTGAAAGTTGTTCAATTGTATAGATTTCTGGAAAATTAAGTTTAAAACGCATAAGTGATTTAATTATATATCATTTACTTGTTATTAATTTTATAATATTGTATATTGTTGTGTTTTATAACATTTAATTTTACAGTTCTTATATCATTCTTCTTGGAGTTATGGATCCTTTCGGTTCATGGAATTTGGAGGATATACCTAAGATTTTCATGTGGTAATCTTAGATTACCGTCTCTGGTTAAAACATTTTGCGTGAGTCTTTTTTGAGGTTCTTCAGTCGGTTTATGGTAGATTGAACTGTTCTTATGGCAGTGTTATCCATCCGAAGAGTAGTCAAGCATTCCATCTCCCCCACATCGTCAGCCAAATTGTCAATATTAGAACAATCAGAAAGAATGAGAGTTTCAAGAGACTTCAACTTATAGACACTCCTCGGCAGACTTCTAAGCTTTTTGCAACCTTTCAAATTTAGCAAAACAAGTTTATCAAGATCTCTAATAGATTAGTGAACCTCAAACAAACTTGTACAATCTTTGAGTATAAATTTTTTAAGATTGGGGAGTCTTGAAAAGTTAGGGGTCCGGGTTAGATCATGTGAATGACTGAGATTTAGGACTTCCAACTTATTGAGCAGCTAGCAAAGAGAGAGAAAATAAGGAAAGCACAATATTAGCACATTGAAGATAAACAATTATGGCATGATAGTTAAGGTTAAACTATACCTTGGGATCTTTCCAAACTTCTCTAAGATTGCTATATCGCAAGTCAATTGCAACTATCTTTCTTGGATAAAAGTTGTTTGGCATAGACTTTAGAGGGAATCGATGCCAACGGAGCCACCGTAACTCTTTGGAAAGATATTTATAATCCCCAGTGAGTTGTGCATAATCAAGTTGGAGTAATCTCATCCTTCCCATGTTTATAAATGCTTTTGTATTGAAATTCACCTCACTTCTTGGCAATTTTAAAGCGAGTCCTTCAACTCCTTCCATTCCCTAATTAAAACAAGAACTATGTAAGCAAATTGGTTATGTGAAAGTTGAGAGATTTAAAAAAAGAAAAAAGAAAAAAAGAAACACAAACTTAGCAAAACATGCATGTACCACAGAACCTCATACCATAGCAAGAAAAATGTCCCATTTCTCTAATCCCTTAATCAACATTTGCACCAAACCAATGTATTCTTATTGGCATCTATCACACTTTCTTAATAGAATAATGTAAACCATGCCAAGAAGCTCAGAAACAATAAAATGAAGTTAGAAATGTAAACAAGTGTCTGTATTGATTAGAAATGAAGGGGATTACACTCTTGTGGCATATCATTGTTATAAGGTCATGCATTTGTTTCCCTTATTAACACATATACATAAAATTCTGTTTTACTATTAATCTTTTTCCTAGAGGAAGTTCTTACCTTACATAGTGTCAGTATGTCAATTACCTCCTCATCCAGCCATAATCTACTACGTTTACCAGGTTCCTTGGGGTCATTTTCACGAACAATTTCTCTTCCCATGTCTCGAAGCAAATCATGCATCATAAGCTTGTTTCTCTCATCAACCGTAAGAAGACACCGCTCAATGAGTACACTGATTCCAATTTCGGCAAAAAAATCACAACCATTCAATATTTGTACAACATAGCTTTTGTCCATTCCAATAAAGAAACATGATATATCAAGGAATATATCCTTATATGTATTATCGCTTAGTGCATCAAAGCTTATTTTTAGTTTTTCTTGAACTTTATCATGGGGAATTCTTTTTAATTTCTCCAATGCACAGTCCCATTCTTTCATGCTCCTGTTGAACAAAAAAGAACCCAAAACTTCAAGAGCCAGTGGCAATCCACTTGAATAAGCAACTACACTTTTTGAGATGCCCATATAACCTACAGCTGGATATTTATTTCTAAAGGCATGCCAACTAAAGAGCTCAAGAGATTCACTGTCACCCATTTGTTTAGCTCTATATATGCCATCCACTTGAAGATTCGTTAGCAACTGCTCATCTCTGGTTGTTATAATAATTCTACTTCCCAAACCAAACCAATCACGACTTCCAGCTAAGGCATTTAGTTGCTTTGGCTGGTCTACATCACCGACTATAACAAGTACCCTTTTATGACGAAGTCTTTCTGGTATCATAACGATTCCTCTATCAACACTACTTACCTCTATATTTCCTATCCTCAAGGTTTTGGAAAGAAGTTGCTTTTGTAGATAAACCAGACCATGCTGCTTGGAAGTTTCCCTAACATTTCCAAGAAAGCATCTACCTTCAAAATGAAGATAAAATTTGTTATAAATGGCTTTAGTAATGGTTGTTTTTCCCATTCCGCCCATTCCCAAAATTCCTACCATGCGAACATCATTAGCTCCAACACATAAAAGTGAATTAATGTCTTTCATGCGAGTCTTTACTCCAACTGGGTAGAGTGCTACAAATAAGTATTTGTTGTCCAGTTGTGATAAAATTTCTTGAATGATAGACCGAATAGTCTCAGCTTCATGCCTGGAATAATAGTGAGTAATTAGGATTAATAGTGATAATTAATTTATCCCAAACATAGCACAAGTGCCTATTCCTAACGTTGTTGAGTTGCAGATTTTCTTCTCAAAAACAAAAAGAGTCGTGAATTTTCTTTATCATAGTTTTTTCATCTCTAGTAATACGTGAAGGTGCACTGACTATATGGTTGCTAATCCGTACTTGAGTTGCAGAATATCTATCAAAATCTTTAATGATTTGTTTCCTCAAAAAAAAAATAAATAAACAAAAAATAAAAAATCTTTAGTGATTTACTGACAATTCCTAGGTGTGGAACATGTACGCATTGGTTTTTTGTCTCTCCTTAAAAGTTTAGAGAAATTTAGAGAGAGTTCGAGAGAGATATTTAACATTGTAAGAATTATACGATAGGGACTGGAATTTGAATTACAAAAAATTGTATTCACTAAACAGATTTTGGATAGTTTAATCTTATTATAATCTTTACAATTTGATAATCTTTATTGAATAACCAATACTTAAATAAGAATAAGACCATGACCATGCTAAAGAAAATTTGCAACTCAACAACATTAGGAATGGGCACTTATGCAAGGTCAGGGATAAATTAATTAGAAAAGAGAAAGAAAGTATCGAAAGAAATAATATAAGGTTTGTGGCTATGCATTAATCATAATATATATTTTCTCAAATTAATTAGGTTAGAGCAATAAATTTATTGATGAATTGTGTTTTTTTATCCATTAGATCTTTGGGGGGCGTTGCCCCCGGCCCCGGCCTAGAACTGTGCTATCCCTTCAATAATTAATTAATTTTACAAAATAACTAGAAACAAATTTAAAAAAAAAAAAAAACTCATTAGAAAAATGAAGATAAATCGGACAAAACAAACACTGTACGCCTCGATATGGCTTGCATCATTGCTACACCTCAGTTACAGAGAGAGACAGAGTGTGCGTGTGTATTGGTTGGGAAGAAGAAGTTTTGGAAAGTGCTAACTTGCGCATTTTGTGTGAAGTTTGGATTTCGGTCCATCAGTCTTGGGTGACTACGGGTTGGGTTCCTAGTGGGCTTTGCTCTAAACTTTTTGGGATTTCGGGCTGACCCAATAAGATATATGATAATATGTTTGTATAAAATTATAAAAATGATAATATCTCTTGAAGGTTTTTGTAAATGCAATAATTAAATCAATTTTTTTGTATCTTTTAATGAAGTATTCAATTTATATATATTTCTACATAAATCATGGAGAAAATAACCTTTTTTTTTTTTTTCTTGAGTTTGTATAAAGGACACTCTCACTTACGGTTTCTCCGAATGAGTAAAAATCTAACATTGTGAAATTGAATAAATTTATTTGTTTGAGTTAAATAGAAACGCTAATGGAAAGTACAATTTATATAAATGAATAGGAAATGTCATTTCAATAAATCTTAATGAAAGTTGGTGTAATTTACCTGCAATTGAAGATAGGATAAATTACATAATTAATTAACGTTAGTCCTTATAAATTATAATAATAAAATTATTATTATGTTTACCACCACTTATTTAAATTGACTTTTGTTTTGTTTGTTCATAAGAACACGCATTTTGATTGAATCGTTACTAAGTTAGGAAGTTCCTCTCAAAAAAAAAAAAAGAAAAGAAAAAAAAGCTAGGGAGTTGGGTTAATATTAATATTAGACATTTACCCGTCCTGGAGATGCCACCCGGACAAACTAGCAATTTGAGTGAGAGCTCCCCTCCACCTGAATACCTTGTCTTTATCCAACAAGTAACGCTTTTCATGTTCCACAAACGCTTCTTCATAACTACCACTCTGCTTGCGCACATCGGAGGGATCAACATCATAGAATAATAACATTAGACATTTACCTTGTCTCCAGATTCAACCCGGAAATATTAGCAATTTCAGTGAGAGCTCCCCTCCAGATGGATACCTTGTCTCCATTTAAAAAGTAACGCTTTCCATGTTCCCCAAACTCTTCTTCAAACTGGTTGCGCACATCGGAGGAACTAACATGATAGAATATAGGGACAACCATCTGATTTGACCTTCTACAGCACTGCAAGATCTCCACGAGCTCCTCCAAACACCCCGTGGAAGACGCGTAGTTTTTGGACAAGACGATGAGGAATATTCTGAACTCTTGTATTATTGGGAAAATCTCGGAAGAATAATCTTCTGTTCTTCGGAAATTGTCTATGAAGGTGCGAAATCCAGCCTTTGTCAAAGCGTAGTAGAGGTGATCGGTGAAGCTCATGCTAGTGTCTTCGCCTCTGAAACTCAGGAACACATCGTACCTATAGTCGTCGGAGGGTTGGTAGGAAGAAGACGAAGAAGATGAAGAGAAGGGTTTGGAAAGAGTTGTAGTGGCAGCCATGGCAATTTGGAAATTCGGGAAGAATAGCTAAAACCTAGCAGTAGTGGTAGTAGTGTAGCACAGAGCCAAGGAGACTTTATGGGGTCATCAGTCAAGTCAAGTCAACTACCAAGAGCTTAAAATTTACACCCACTTTTACACTCTCCAATAAATTTTAGCCACGTTAATATTCTTCACCCATGAAACTTTTTTTTTTTTTTTGGGTTAAATTCACCCATGAAACTTTGTTCTCTTATTTGATGGGTTCTACATTTATGTGTTAATCTTGTGATAAAGAAAAATACATCATAAAATAAATATTATAGATTGATATCTAATATCCGTTTTTTTTTTAATATATAAAATATTATTTTGATAACTCAACTATACGTAAGAGTTTAATTTTATTTATAAGCTATTTGATTATATCTAGTTCCCAATGTTAAACCGTTTGAATTTTTTTCCTTTCGCCTTTGCTTTTTCTTTTAGAAATAGTGATTTTTATATGAAATTACTTTACTCTCTGGCTGACTCAACCCATAGTTATTTTTTCTGAAAAATTATAATATACCCTTTTGCTGTAGAATTATATAATGACATGTTTGATAGAGGTTTTACACCAGATAAATATAGTTTTGTTGGATGACTAAATTGGCTCTGAGGACCTTTTTGATGTGGCTGCTTCAGTTGGCTGAGATTCATCTGTTGCTACAGGTTCTTTTCTCTATAATTCAGGCGATTCATCTGCATTTTTGTAAGGCATTCTGAAGTTTTTTTTTTGTTTTGTTTTTGTTTTTTTTTTCTTGATAATTCAATAGTTACAACAAGGAGGGGATGAGGATTCGAACCCTCTTTCTCCTAATAATGGAGAGCAGTATATGTCACTAAGCTACAAATCTCTTGGCAAGCATCATGAAGGTAATATTGCTATCCATGATATCTCCATTCTGCCTACTTGCTTATATTTAATTTTTATTTGGTCTTCTGGATTTTTTGTCTTGTGATATGTGTTGCCAATTTAGGATTTACTGATGGCTTATATTTTTAAACCTTGGTCACATTGCTTGTTCAACTCAGTTAATACCAAACTATAAAAGCTTTAAAAATTTGTATAAAACTTATCTACTGTATTTGTTCTCTCTAAATGGAAGGCTTTTTCTCAATCCTAAGACCTCTAATTGTACTATAAATTTGGTTATCAACTTTATTTAATTATCCTTTGTTCCTTGCAAGTTCTTTATTTATTTGAGAACAAGCTAACGGAGAGAACCATTTATACTATAGTATACACAAAAGGTTAAATCGTTAGAGTCAGCATTATGGGATCTTCCATTGAATGTTGATCAAAAAGTTTGCTTTTAAAATACAAAGAACAGAAACTAATTTTCAATAACTTCTTTTTCGCTTAATAAATTTATGAAAATATGTTCTATAAGCTGAGATGCATGAGTTTTAGAATGTAAAACATGCTCTTATTAATATTCTTCATGTAGTTGGCACTTCTAATTGTATAGATTTATTTATTTCCATTTCATTTATTTGTTGCAGATGGATGCTGCTATTGAAGGATGAGCTTGCAAGGAGGGTTGAGCTTTTTCCAGGATAAATCTTTCAAACACTGGCTTGATGGAGATGGTAGAAGTACCTCAGCAAAGGTATTTGCACCTGAAAATTTTTCAAATTATAGGAAAAAGTTAAATTTCCTCAATTCCTGTGGAGTTTATGATGCATTCATTCCCTTCTATCTGACTCAAGTTTTGTGTGTAGTGCTCTAGTTATGATGGAGGAAGAGTCTCCTCAAGTTCTGCCAAGTTTGAGCTAAATAATTGAAGGATGCTTCTCAGGTTAGAAAGGTCTGGATGTCTTTTACTTAAAAGGAAGGGAAACAAAAACAAAAAAAGAGGAGAAAACCATTTGTTTCCTATCCCCTCTTTAATGTGGGAAGTGAAGCTTGCATGGTGTCATTTCAAATAAGAAGTATTTTGAAGGGAAATAGTGTTGTTAATGTAGTGAATGTAGTCTGCTAATCCCTTTTGATGTTCCTGTTAATCAAGTATCCATCTTGAAAATCCCTCTGCTTCATTGTCTAGACACTGAACTTTACTGTTCAGTTATGCATTAGAAGTGTAAAACTGATCTTCTTTGATTCATCAGATTAGCATCTAGCATCTACCGAGAACCCTTTCTACTTGACTATTTTGCTCCACCAGGAAAGAAAATGATGCATGAGAACCCTTTTAGTAGCAAGTGATGCCATGAGATACCATTGCTAAACAACAATACAATATTTTAAGAAGGTAATGAAAGAAGGATGAGAATTGTGCAAGATTTGGGCACTTATTTTTTTCAAGCCTCTAGTTT
This sequence comes from Quercus lobata, assembly GCF_001633185.2. Lineage (NCBI taxonomy): Eukaryota > Viridiplantae > Streptophyta > Magnoliopsida > Fagales > Fagaceae > Quercus > Quercus lobata. The sequence goes on from NW_022154718.1 coordinate 145,049, forward strand.
TTGAGTGGGGTAAACTTGTACAATAACAAGTCTGATTGACCCGGGATAGGTGTAAGCAATTTGCATTAGGAAAGTTGTAGATAAAGACAGGATGGGAGAAAAAAATCTAGTATAAAGTTGTGCAAATGTATAGATATCTGGAAAACTTGAGTTTAAAACGTGTAAGTGATTTAATTTTATGTCATTTACTTGTTATTAATTCTATAATATTGTATATTGTTGTGTTTTATAACATATAATTCTTCTTGGAGGTAGTGGATGATGTAATAATCAAATGGTTCCTAGGGGCCTTTTGGTTCATGAAATTTGGAGAATATTCCTAGGAATTTCATGTGGTAATCTTAGATTACCATCTCAAGTTAAAACTTTTCGTGTGAATAATTTTTGGGCATTTGATCCATGTGAGCACCACATTAGCACATAACAAGAGAAACTAATCACCCCCTCCAGAACAGATGGTTCCCTTATTCCCAAACCTGTAGGAATCTACTGAAAAACGTAAAAATTCCGTTGTAGCCCACCACAGTCAGCTTCTTCTTCAAGTTTCTGAGCATACAGAGCTGTGCAGCATTGCTGTTGGTGTCATGTGTTGCTATTGCGTGTGCTGCCACTATTTTCTGTCTTTGCATCTGATAACGTCACTCTCTCTCTCTCTCTCTCAATGTTAGTTATGGCTTTTGTTATGATATTATGTCATTATGAATCGGCTATTTTCTTTGATTTCCAGATTTGCTCAACAAGGACTGAAGTTCACCATTACCATGTACTGCTAGGTGGAAATGGTACAGCTTCTTCTTCCTCTGAATCACTTCAACTATTTTTCTTGATCACTAGCAATATTTTGATGAGTTTTTATCCAGTCACCTTTTTATTTCACTGCATTAATTGTTTATTTTGAATTCTTGGAAATATGAAGAAATGGAACTTCATTCTCATTTCATTTGCTTTTAAATTGTCTCTGATTGATGAAATTGGAAATATGAACTTCAGTTCTTTGTGCTGCTCCTGTTTAATACACGAATAATGATAAGGCGCAGACAACTATTAGTTTCTTGCTTTGTTTGGTTTCTATTCTTGTTTATATTCTCAATTTTTTGCTCTACCCAAATTTTTTTTTTTGGGGGGTTTCAAATAAGTGTTAACTCTAAAGTGTTCTTGAAGATTTGTTGATAATTTTAGCTCCAATGGAATATATAATTCCGAGTAGAAATGTAAAATTTTTTGGTTCTTTTAGGCCTTCTGATTTGGTTGAACCTCTTCTTTATTTGAAAAATTTTCGATAGCTTTCTTAAAGTTTGTAGCTTTTAACTTTTGAGGATTCAAGCAATCAGTATTTGGCAAAATGATGGTGAGCATTAGTAAGTATGGAGCTCAATTGGTAACTTTATATAATTTCAACTTGATTTCAGTATTTGAAGACTTGAATGTGAATTGAACTTACGCAAAATGATCTATCTGAAAAGATGTTCTAATGGTGGCTACTTGTAGATTTAACGAAAAATGATAAAAACTTGAAGATTTGAATGGCTAGTTTCCATACTTGAAGAATTGAATGGCTAGCTTATAATACTTGAAGAATTGAAGCAAAGAGGTGAGTTCAATTGATGGTGACCATGTTGTTGCATTTTTTTTTCTTTTTTGACAATTGATATTGTTTGACTTTGTATGCAATAAACTTTGTTCATTCATTGAAGGGGATAAGGGAAATTGTCGTTGGGACTTAAAAATTTTAATTTATTTTTGCAAATTGTGGGTTGGCATGCTAATAAAATAAATTTGGACGATGTCCTACGGGCAAATTGAAGGTGGTCTCTACTGTGTTCAATTACAAATGTTTGGTTTGAGAATCCTGCAAGATACTAAGAGTATCTTGAGCAAGTCAACATTCCTCCAAACAGTGAGCAAACAAATCAACTAAAAGAATTTAATAGATCAAATACATATACTATGGCTTGTTAACAATGCAAAAAGTGCATAGGTCCTTGTCCAATCGCCCTTAGCTGAGGCAGTGGGAAGTATTTCAAGGATACACGGTAGACCCATTTTTAACAATAATTCACAATTCTGAAGGATCGATTTCATTCATGCATGGAAACTAAAAGGTAAAACTTGGGCAGAATTTTAGTATAAAGTTTAATGTAATACTTTATACTAAAATATGGAGAATCGTCTTTCGTTGGTACTTGGTGCCTTCTCCAATATGGCAATAGCTCATGGGCAATGACTTACACTGTAAACAAGCAAAGATTATTACGTAGTATGGCAAACAGTGAAGGGTTTCAGCACATAAGAGAATGAAGAAAAGTTTTTGGTTGGATTTACCTCAAGTGATTAATGTTGTTTGTCTATTTTATGACATACAAAGCAAAAAATACCATGTTTTTCTTGTTCACTTCGCTTCGCCGTATAAAGTACTCGTTGAAGAGTTTATAGGAAACGAGCGACATAAACAAGGTGGAGCAATATCATAGAATCAGAGTCACATCTTTAGTCTCTCTTTCTCCACCGTTGTGCAATCTTGAACACGCTTACTGTCCACATTGCTTCATCTCACAAATCTTCATCTTTTGTAAAATCAATTCCACGAATTAGTTCCTTCTTCAAAGATAGGCCATACAACTTGGTTGCATGCTAACTTCTCTGCTTCTACATAAAGAATCAAAGTTTTCTTAACCATGGCCTAGCCCAATGATGTCACCCATCCCATCACTATTAGTCTGGATGGGTCCAATTACCATTCTTGGGCCCAAACGTGGTTATGTTCCTCAAATGTAGAAAATTGTGGTGTTATGTCACTGATACAATCTCCTAGACAATTCAAAAGACAAATGAATATTGGAACAACATTCATGCTCCTTCCATCAACAATCTCTTACCAAGGTTTGAGATAGCCAAGGCAGCTCGGGACTTCCTTGCCATGTTGCCTTGAAATTTCATATCGAGACCAAAATTTGTTAGATGCACCAATAATCAAGTCAATCCATTTTAAATTTTTATGCCTGCACCTCTACTTTGTGGGAACAAATGTAGATCCACCATTGAAAGATGCTGACGACATTGCACTCTTTGCCTAATAACATGATCGTCTTAAGTTCTGTCCTGCACTTATGCTGCCTTTTCTGTTCCCTCAAGGCTCAAGTAGCAATTCTAAATTCATCGATTCTGCTTGTTGCAAACTTATGACCTTTGATGCCTCACTACTTTCCCATAAAACATTCTTAAACTTCTAGTCCTGTCATTTTTTGATGGTTTCGTATCCTTGTTAGTCACATAGGGTCTATTGCTTCCTCTAGCTTGTCTATTCGTGATACTAATTCACCAGGTTCTGTTCATTACTAATTATCACTAATTCGTTGCTCTTTCCACTCCCCATAAGCATCACACTTATCATGAGACTAGTATTAACCCTCTTTGGTAGCAAGCTATGTCTAATGAATTTGACACTTTGCATAATATTACACTTGGGAAATGTTGTTCCTCTCTTTCTTTCTCTCTGTCTCTTTGTTTTTAACAATTACACTAGAGATTATAAAAATAAAAAATAAAAAATAAAAAAACGTTTCGAATTTTTACCATGAAAGCTAAAAAAAGTTTATATATGGTAAATTTTGAACCCTAAATTATGCATCAAAATTCAATTTCTTACCCGAATTATCAACTAAAATTTAAACCCATAGATTTTTGAAAATGGTTCAATGTTACCCTTGTCCGTCCTCTCCTTTTGGAAATTAAGTGATGCCTATGATATTAGCTTACAGACGTAACTCACTCTATAGTTAACTTTGATTCCTACTAACAAAACTAAGTAGTTTGAAGGAAACACGACTTGTATAACTGTGACTATTTTTTTATGATAAGTAAACAAACAATGAAAAATATTTAAGGACTATAGTGACACAATTGATTGTTTATGAACACAATTTAACCTTAAACCGTAGTTCAAAGGATAAAAATAGTAATTTGGCCTAAACAGAACGAATTAAGAATTAAGTTTTTCTCATTCAAAGCTAAATTTTTTATTAGAAAGGTAGAGCATGGGACAGCTCCTCTCCTATTTGTTTTATCAAAAAAAATAAAAGGTAAAGAAAGTTTGCAAAATTGCATCATATAAAGAGATTTTAAGTATTACTGGAAAAGTTATCTTTTAATAGTAAAAATAAGGTAAGTGAAGGTGAATGACAAGATGGTAACTCTTATTTTGACAGCAATTAAGCAACACAACCAAAAAATTTCTTTCTTTCTTTTTTTTGTTGGTAAAACAACCAAAAAGATTTCTCAACACATATAAACAGACTAATTCATGATGGGAAGACTCTAATGCAAAACCACATGATTCTAATCCAAAACCAAAGACAAAGAGGCCTCCCAAATATGTTTGATTCTTATGGAAGCCCCACTTCAAAGCTTGAAGTTCCTCCCACAAAATGAAATGAAGTCGTTTTGAACATTTTGTAACTATGTGAAACATGAGACCTTTTGTTGTTTTGTACTTCAAGGACCAGCTGCTTACTCGAAAGCATAATTCTTGATTAGGTTACTAAGGCCTTAAGGAGACTTTATCTGTAAGGAAACTCCTGACTTATTTTTGCATTTCACCCTTAAGTAAAGTCCATTCAGTCCTTAAATTAACCTTTCAAAAAGAATTTAAGCAACCATAAGTCCAATGTTTGGTGACTTGCTGTTCATCCCGCCACAAAACCTTAATCAAGATTACAGACTCATTGAAGTGAGATGAGCTCTTCTCAATCTAAGCAATTTGATGTATTTTTTCCTATTTTATGCTTCTAGTTTGTTATCTAGACCCATAAAACTTCATCACTAGCTCTGCTACCAACTGTCAAAGCTCCTCCTAATTGATTCGAGTCGTTTCTGTTAATGTTAAAGCTGTCCTATAAGAAATATTGTAAATAAGATCCTATGCCCTTGTAAAATGGCTATCTATGATTCACCAATATGATATCAAAGTTCTGCCCACATCAAGTCTTTGGCTAAAATGTCCTAGAAGTTATATTTTGGAAGCAACTACTATATAAAGTACAAACTGGCTTGGAATTTGGGAGTCTATTTCAACCAAATAGATGCTTCACAAAATTTTCTAATCCATTATCACTAAACAGTACAGATATAACATGAATATGACAAAACTTAACTACTAGCCCAATATTTTGCTGCAAACCCAACAAAAAAACAGAGATATTTTTTTATAACAAAACAAACAGCAATAACAATTCCTCAATTACTAAATGGAAAAAATCTGTAAATATGAGAACCCAATTTGAAATATTTAAATGTAAATAAAATTTCAAGGAGCACAGATGCAGATTTCACAAAATTAGGAAAATAAAAAGGGGTTTAAACTCGAAAGAGAGATTGAACCTTCAGAGCTGTGAGAACATCATCACTAGGCCCAGAGAAGAAAAGCGAGGGTTTTGAGAGAGAGGAAAAGATGAGGAAGAAGAAGAAGGAAATACGAGCAGCAAGTGTGATTGGAAATCAGAATTCAGATTGAAAACTATAATGGATAAAATCATGATATCCCCTCAGGTTCAGGTAGGTTTTCGTATCCACATGTGACTGCTGCTTCTAGCATTTTCACTTCTCTCCATCATTACTACTTTTCTCTCCCTTCCCGACCCCTCCGCTCTTCTTTCCCTACCAAGTCACGGAAAATTTATCAACTTATATCCCTAGGGTTTTCACTTTTTACTTCTTTTTTATTATTATTTTATAATATCAACGGTACATAGAAGGTATGGTCGACCTGTATTATTATACTATTATCAAACTTAGTTTTTTTTTTTTCGGGTAAATTCAAAAACAAATCAATGATAACCTTTTTAGAGAAAATGAATAAAATCAATCAAGTTGATTAATTGCATCTAATGTCATTTGTTAATAATATTTCAATTCTGATAGTTTTGAGCATGACTGAAATTCTTTATAATCATGAATCCATGATGATAAAGTGTTCAATGTTAATAACTCATTGTCAAAATGCTTGTAATTACAAATTTACAACTTTAAAAAGAGAGATAAATCTTAAAAAGTACCAAAAAATATATAGTTTAAGTTTACATCACTAATAATATCTGTAGGGACACAATTAGTAGCGACCCCAAAATAATATTGGGTTCGTACGTTTAAGGGCCCCAAACAATATAATTTGTAAAGCGTGGACTTGTAAGGCTAGGCCTGAATCACTGAACAGCGGTTAGTCGTGATTTCTATGGAAATTTACATGAAGATGAACCTGACATGTCTAACAAGACCTTCCTGATGTGTCTAACAAGACCTTCTGATGGGACATGAGTGGTTCCGGTCTTTAGACCTCGTCCGAGGAGCTTATTACTCTTATTATTCTCCTTCTTTAAGACTTCATGGTCTGGGAGACGACATCTTTTCCATTGGTTCTTTTTCCCTTTTATACTAACATTTACCCTCCCTCCAGTGTCCACGTGTAAGCTCCACTTCTGGGGTTGAGACTTGTCTTATCAGCCCGTACCTAGAGTGGTTGGGGGTGGTTGTAAAAGTTGAATAGTATGGTGAAGAGTATGGGCTTGTCAGATGCAGAGTTCTTTATTGTAGTATTGGCAGCTTTTTCACTTGGCTTGTTCCTGCACTAGGCTCGTCCTTTCCTTTAGGGGCTTTATGGGGTGCCAAGCATAAGATCGTCCTCGGTCATATCCTTAGCCCTTTTTTGGACTTTCATTATGCGTCCTTGGCAATAGTTCTCCTCGGCTCGGGCTTTGGGCCCTAATGTAAAATGGGCTGGGGCCACAAATTCTCTAGCCCCACAATAGCCCCTCAAAATCCTGCTGCCCAACCTCTTGGTTGGGGAGGAGGGTTTTGGTGATGTCGGGCCCACATCATAGCTTGCCCAGCTTTGCCCTTCATTAATGTCGGTGTCTCTTCATTAGTCTGGGAGGTGCGTCGGATTATGAGACATTCCTTTAGATTTACTCACGCGGTGTCCTCGTCGTTTCAGTGCTCGAGGCGCGCCTTTAATATGTCCCCTTCACGAGACCACCCAAATCCTATGGTTGTAGACGGTTTTGGGAGTTGAGTAGAAGCTGTCTCGTCTGTAGCACTTCTTGGAAATCTGCGTAGATTAAATGCCGCCCACTTGCCCTTCGTATAAGAAGCAGGATAAGGAGTCACTCCCTTTACGTACAGATCCTCCAGTCCCTTCAAATTCTTAATCCTTCAACTGTGCTCCAAGTTTTCTTTGCCAGTGCAATTAAACCTTAGAGTGATATGTTTGAGGCACGAGTGGGGGTGAAGGAACCACACCTGCTCTAGAGGCACTGGGTCCTTCCGAGACTCAAGATGGCGCGGTCAGGACAGGGGAGACACAGACTCAAGACAGTTCTTCGCTTTCACAATGTGGGAGCGATGCATCCATCTCTTTCAGTCAAAATCCGAAGCAGGTGCTGGTCACGTCAGATTTTTGGTGTGACAGCAGTGGGGTTTCTCGTCGTCAGTACCATCCGCTCTTTCTTGAGCGCTGCTAATATGACACCTGCATGTTAGGAGTCAGAGCTGATGCGGGGATTAAGCATCCCTGTTTCTTCCTCTCTTCCTTCACTGGTGCCTCTTTTCGCCTCCGCCTCTTCTTCTTTCCCACACCAGAGCTACCCTGGTGTTTCTACTTCTTCCTCTACTTATTCTTCTCTTCCATCAGCGGGGCCATCTTGTCATGTATAATCTCTACCAGAGCAGAGTTTTGAAGGATTTATCTCTTCCTTGTATCTTTTTCTTTTTGCTTTTGTAGTTAGCTTTTGGTATAGGCTTACTTAAGCCCCTCATTGTACGCTGTACTGTTTCTTTGTCTTAATAAAAGATGATTCTGTTTTATTCTACATATTCTTTCTTTTCTGCCGTAATTACTTTGTGAATGGATGTATTCATGTGGGTATTTTATTTATTTATTATTATTTTTTTTTTTGAACGATACTTAAGGCAGAAACCCTTGTAACAAAAAGCTATTATTTTGAACTTATTGAGACTGTCAAGTATAATAATACTAAACTACAGTAGATTAAACATACAAAGACTAACCGTGATAACAGTTGAATGCCTTATATTGCGCGTGAGGCAGTCATCCGAGAATGAGTAACCTAAAATAGACCATCCAAGAGGGTCACCAAGTATTAGGGGGCTTGGCCGCGTTCGTGATAACATATGAACTTAATCATTTTTGGCATCTGGTCCGAGGACCGAGGTATGGCTATACCAGGCCTAAACACTCGTTTGCGTTAGTTCCCTTAAAATTGAGGATCCGAAGATAGATCGGGACTTCCATTCGGTCCAGGACCTAACCCAATTTTTAATGGGCAATCTCTTCATGGGTCAGAGTCCGAGGATCATACAATACTCTGGTTCTGTCCAGAAGTTATAATAACAATGAATTAATAATAATAAAAATCTCTTTTAGGCTCGGGTCCGAGGACCATACGGTGCCTTGGTTCTGTCCGAAACTCATAATCTTTCTTTTAAGTAGTTGGTTTCCCCATAGGCTTGGGTCCGAGGACCATATAGTGCCTTGGTTCTGTCCGAAACTCATAATATTTCTTTTAAGTAGTTGGTTTCCCCATAGGCTCGGGTCCGAGGACCATACAGTGCCTTGGTTCTGTCCAAAACTCATAATATCTCTTTTAAGTAGTTGGTTTTCCTATAGGCTCGGGTTCGAGGACCATACAGTGCCTTGGTTCTGTCCAAAACTCATAATATCTCTTTTAAGTAGTTAGTTTCCTCATAGGCTTGGGTTCGAGGACCATACAGTGCCTTGGTTCTGTCCAAAACTCATAATATCTCTTTTAAGTAGTTGGTTTCCCCATAGGCTCGGGTCCGAGGACCATACAGTGTCTTGGTTCTGTCCAAAACTCATAATCTTTCTTTTAAGTAGTTGGTTTCCCCATAGGCTCGGGTCCGAGGACCATACAGTGCCTTGATTATGTCCAAAACTCATATTTTTAATTGGTTTCGAGGATTAGCCCCTCGACCAAGGTGTGGGGCGTTAACTTGATGTTGGAAGCCCCTAGAACTGCCCATGCCATTGACACTGCGAGGTGTAGCCCCTAGCGGAAATTTTTGTCAGGACAACAACAGCGTGTTGCTGGAAATGGAGGAGCTTTCGCAGATCCTTGTTTGACAGAGGCTTGATTCCGCCACCACCTGTGCCAACGCACAAGCCTTCCCCACAGACGGCGCCAATTGTAGGGACACAATTAGTAGCGACCCCAAAATAATATTGGGTTCGTACGTTTAAGGGCCCCAAACAATATAATTTGTAAAGCGTGGACTTGTAAGGCTAGGCCTGAATCACCGAACAGCGGTTAGTCGTGGTTTCTATGGAAATTTACATGAAGATGAACCTAACATGTCTAACAAGACCTTCCTGATGTGTCTAACAAGACCTTCTTCTGATGGGACATGAGTGATTCCGGTCTTTAGACCTTGTCCGAGGAGCTTATTGCTCTTATTATTCTCCTTCTTTAAGACTTCATGGTCTAGGAGACAACCTCTTTTCCATTGGTTCTTTTTCCCTTTTATACTAACATTTACCCTTCCTCCAGTGTCCACGTGTAAGCTCCAGTTTCTGGGGTTGAGACTTGTCCTATCAGCCCGTATCTAGAGTGGTTGGGGGTAGTTGTAAAAGTTGAATAGTATGGTGAAGAGTATGGACCTGTCAGATGCAGAGTTCTTTATTGCAGTATTAGCAGCTTTTTCACTTGGCCCGTTCCTGCACTGGGCTCGTCCTTTCCTTTAGGGGCTTTATGGGGTGCCGAGCATAAGATCATTCTCGGCCATATCCTTAGCCCTTTTTTGGACTTTCATTATGCGTCCTCGGCAATAGTTCTCCTCGGCTCGGGCTTTGGGCCCTAATGTAAAGTGGGCTGGGGCCACAAATTCTCTGACCCCGCAATATCATTCCCATAAAAGTAACCAAAAAAAAAAAAAAACTAAATGTCATGGACCATGTCAAGTTATCAGCCTCCTTAAGTGCACATGTTCTTGTTGCATTTAAAATAATAATAAAGTTATATTATTTAAAAAGATTATTTAGGAAGAGCTAGAGCAGTGGAGGCATGGAACTCTGAGTGAGAGGGTGGAAAACTCTTTGGTTTGCTGGTTTGGACTTTTTTTTTTAGTTTAGTAACTTCAACTTAAGTTTTGTTATTTGTGTAAGTAGACAAGTAGTGTTAGTAATTTAGTAGTGTTACTGTTAGCATATAGCCAAATCAAATGTCTTGAACTCTCACTGATAGTCCGATTTTAATGTTTTTCTATTTGCTTTGTTTACTTGTTTTCCTATCATTTTAACCTTTTTTTTAATAAAGTAAAAGGGTTGTCATGTGACTCATGTCACTCTTTACTCTTATTGGCTACTGGCTAGGTAGTAGGCTGCCAGCTTGCCATGCTTTGTATTTTATGTACCTAGTATCCAAGGGCATAGTCTAAATATTTTTTAGCGATTTTTTTTTTTAATGGGTCAAGTCACGGGTTAGCAAGGTTAGGTCGGGTTAACCTGTAAAAAAATTGGGTTGGGTCATGAGTTAACCTGTTTTTGCTTCGGGTCAAAAAATTTGAGTTCAAGTCAAGTATTTTTCAGATTTGGTCAAAAAATTTAGATCCGTTTTGCCATGTCTAGATTTTTTTCTCTCACAATATGTGAGACCCACTTTATGGATTCTAGACTAGGCAAATGAGTTGAGTTTGGGTCAAAAACAAGTTAACCAAAATGAGTTGTAAATGGATTGGGTTGGGTCACGAGTCAATCTGTAATTTTCTTCACATACAAAATAATAATAATAATAAATGAAAAAAAT